>NC_056746.1:916537559-916772559 GCF_019279795.1 Protopterus annectens | reverse complement strand
TGCCTCAGACCGATGGCAGACAAAGTTAATAATTGTATTTCTTGTGGGAAGCAAATACCGCATAAGGATTTCCATTCCCTCTGTATACCTTGTTTAGGCCCAGACCACGAGGTCTCGGCCTGCCGCTTTTGTGCTACATTCAACAAACGCACTATTAAGCATCGGGCGGAGTTCGCCCAGCATTATTTTGGAAAAGTATTTAACTATACTATGTTGTCGGATACTCCGACTCCGGTTTTGTCTAAAAAACGAAAAGACAAGGACCGACACGCGAGGTCTGCGGCCTCTACAGACACCACGCCAAAGCCGGCTACAAGTGGTCCGGTTCTCAGTGAGGCGCCTATGCAGCCCCTGCCTACCGACGACCTGTCTTTGACGGTGTCTCCTGTACCCGAGGTCGCAGGCTCCTCGGCCCACACCCCGACTACAGATACTGAAGCCACTGTCGGAGTTGAAACTCAGAATGTGGACAGGTGACCTCCACTCAAGGTGTCTTCAGACCTTCCTCTTCTTTTTCTATCGAGGCTTTCACTAAGTCCAAAGCAACCATGCACTCTGAGACCAGCTGCACAGGGCCCATCTCCAGGCACCATGCCTAAGAAACAGATGCTTAAAATGGCTGAGGATTTAATTACTCTTATCAGAGGTTCTCAGCTCCCTCCAGACAAAAGGCCTAGAGTGGAGGAAGATTCCCCCTCCTCTGATCAGGGCTCCATTTTTTCAGAGCACTCTGATGATCAGGAACACTCTTACTCCCCTTTTGAAGACTCTGATGCGGAGGAGTCCATCCCTTCTGTATCCCCCCCTGAGGATTACTCATTTGGGGAAACTTTGCATACCTTAAGGGAACACTTCCACTGGGAAGGCCAGGATTATTCTGATTCCAAGAAAAGGCTCAGGGAATTTCTCCTGCTTCCTCAGCACAGGCCTTTGGCTATACCTCCGGTCTTGGACATTCTAGATGATGTTTACTCTGAGGCTCTACCTCCAGCTCCAGTTAAGCCTGACAGGTACTAAAGGGTCCCTGACTCGCACCAATTTCTATACAAGAGCCATGCTGCTGACCTAGAAACCATCTCACAGGGCCCCAAGGGAGTTAAGGCCTCTTTTGCTAAAAATCCTTTGCCTTCCGAGAGAGATTCCAATTCCTTAGAAAGGTGGGGAAAAAAGGTATATACCTCGGCTACCTTATCTATGAGAG
The DNA here is from genome assembly GCF_019279795.1 of Protopterus annectens. Taxonomy (NCBI): domain Eukaryota; kingdom Metazoa; phylum Chordata; order Ceratodontiformes; family Protopteridae; genus Protopterus; species Protopterus annectens. Next base: position 916,771,358 of record NC_056746.1, on the reverse strand, counting down.
CCTTAAACTGTCAGTTTCATATGCTAAAATACCAACAGTTTATGTTATCACAATTGAAAAGTAAAATGTCACAACCTGAACAACCAGATTTGCAGGAGTTGCAGGACTTGATACATAGTGCAGAACAAGTGGGTAAGCATACCTTACAATGTGGTTTTGATGCTCTAGAGGCCTCATGCAGAGCTGCTGTTACAGGATCAGTCATACGTAGGCATGCCTGGCTTAAGGAACAAGCCTTACCTGATCATGTTAAAGCTAAATTACTAGACGCTCCTCTTCAAAAGGATGTACTATTTGGTGCTAATGCTGAGGAGGTATTAAGGAAAATGGAGGAAAAGGCTAAATCAATGCAAACTGTGAAAGAATTTCTACAGGTACAACTCCCACGTTTTAGTAGAAATTGGCCTTCCAGAAACTGGTCCTTTCCTGCCACAGACGGACCCCCAAAGAGGCAGATACAGGCGCCTGAGGGGCAGAGGACAGTCCCAAGGATCGTACAGAGGCAGACAGTGGCAGGCTCCTACACAAAGAGGTGGTGAGGACAACTTGCAGTCTATCAGAAAGCAAACCCAATGACTTTCCACTTTGCATGCCAACCAGATCTCAAATGGCAGCCCCCTTGGGAGGAAAGCTGGTATTATTTTCAAAAAATTGGCATACTGTCACAAAGGACAAATGGATCCTGGACATTATAAACAGAGGCTACAAATTCCATTTTCACACCCTTACAAAAATGAGAGGCATGTCAAACCTGCCACACAATCAAAGGGCAGAGGCGCAAAGGCTAATTACAGATCTCAAAAACATGAAAGCTATTCAAGAGGTACCTATGCACGAACAAGGTCAAGGGTTTTATTCCAGGCTATTTCTGGTGCCAAGGAAGGGAAAAGATTGGAGACTATCCATCCTAAACACATTCCAACTCGTACCAAAATTCAAGATGCTCACTCTACAGCAGCTTCTTCCCATGCTGGGCAAGGAGTCTTGGCTGGTAACATTGGACCTCAAGGGAGGAATACCTGCATGTCCCAATCAGACAAAATTGCAGAAGATACCTCAGATTTCTTGCAGGTTCAACTCATTATCAATTCTCTGCATTGCCCTTTGGCTTATCTACTGCGCCCAGAGTATTCACAAAATGCCTGGCATCAGTAATTGCCTACTGCAGACTTCAAGGGATACAAATATATCCCTATTTGGACGACTGCCTGATCCAAGCGGACAGCAAACACATCCTTCAGAAACATCTGGCTCATGTAATAATGTTATTGAACTCTCTGGGATACACAGTCAACAAAAAGAAATCAAGACTAATACCCTCTCGGAAGATAATTTTCCTGGGTGCCAACTTGGACACAAACACCCAGATGGCCTACCTCATGCCAGAAAAGCAGGGGCAACTAATCCAATACTTCAGAACACTAGCAAATTGCACCAGGCTTACTGCAAGGAAAATCCTTCAGGCTCTGGGATTCATGGCATCTTGCATCTTACTAATCCCATGTGCAAAGCTGCATATGAGGAAACTACAATGGTACCTGAAAAACATATGGTCTCAACACAGCCACAGTTTGGAAACAATAATACCACTAATTCCAGGTCTGCAAAAGGAATTTCTGTGGTGAGCTCAAGCATGCCAAACAAACACAGGCCTTCCTTTCAGCAAGCCTCAAGCAAATCAAGTCATCACAACAGACGCCTCGGACTACGCCTGGGGGGCGCACATGACAGAACGGTGCATTCAGGGCAAATGGTCCCAAAAAGAAAAGCACCTTCACATCAATCAAAAAGAAATGCTAGCAGTAATAAATGCTATTATAGCTTTCAAGAACTTTCTACAACTAGGTCAACTTTTAATAAGAACGGACAACACCACAGTTATGTGGTACATAAACAAGCAGGGAGGAACACATTCTTACCCCCTATGCAGACTGGCCATGTCACTTTGGAACATGGCCATGGACTTACAAATGGAACTACAAGCACAATACTTGCCAGGCAAGGAAAACATGTTGGCAGACAACCTAAGCAGGAATATGACAGATCCACACGATTGGAAGTTGCATCCAAAAGTTTTTACAGAAATAATCCAAGAATGGGGAAGGCCAGACATAGATCTATTTGCCTCCCACAAAAATCATCAATTGAAAAAATTCTGCTCAAGGATCTTCCATCCAAAGGCCTGGAGAGTGGATGCTCTCTCTTTCAGTTGGACATCAATGACAGTTTATGCCTTCCCTCCTCTTCCTCTGCTGCCCAAAGTGCTATTGAAGACCAGAGCATACAGACCAAAGATGATACTCATTGCTCCGGACTGGCCAAGACAACACTGGTACCCACTCCTGAGGAGCCTGACGCATTCCCCACCATGGACCCTGCCTCTAATGCCTCTTCTTCTGACTCAACACAGCTTCAAAACTCTTCAGTCAACTAAAAACACTCATTCTAGCCGCATGGAAGATTACTTAGCATCACAGCAGGCCCTACTCTCCAAGGAGGTGCAGGATGTCATTTTGGAGGCCAGAAGGCCATCAACTAGGAAAGCTTACTCCGCAAAATGGAAACGTTTTTGTACCTGGAATGAGAAAAAGGGCCAGGACCCTGGAAAACTGAATTTACCACAAATACTACAATATTTGACTGAACTGCTAAGCAGTGGACTTTCTCCTCCATCAAAATCCATGCCTCAGCCATTTCTGCAGAATACAACACTGATCCACCTTTATTCTCTCACCCTCTCTTAAGACAGTTCCTCAGAGGGGCTAAGAATTTGAGACCTCCAAGGAAACAACCAATACCTGCTTGGGATCTTAATTTCATTCTGGAAAATCTGACCCTGCCTCCTTTTGAGCCAGCTGCTTCAGCAGATTTGCAATACTTGTCCTGGAAAACAGCTTTTCTTCTGACTATCACCTCAGCTTGTAGAGTTTCAGAATTGCAGGCTCTCATGGCTGTCCAGCCTTTTATCATCTTCCATCAGGACAGAGTTTCCTTACGAACCAACCCGTCCTTTATGCCTAAAGTGGTATCCAGGGTAGCTTTAAATCAGGCCATAAACTTACCTACCTTTTATCCTAATCCTCAAAACAAAGGGGAGAGATTACTACATTCCTTGGACATCCACAGACAACTGCGTTATTATTTGGACAGAACAAAACCTTTCAGAAAATCAGAACAGCTCTTTGTGGCCTATGCCATAGGAGCTCAAGGAAAACCAATTTCCAAACAGACAATTTCAAAATGGATAGCCCACTGCATACGCTTTTGCTATTCCTTTCATAGCAAAACTGTACCTACAGGCATTAGAACTCATTCCACCAGGGCCACAGCCACCTCTACAGCCTTCCTCAGAGGAGTTCCTACCAAGGATATCTTGGAAGCAGCCACTTGGAGTTCTGTGCATACCTTCTCCAAGCACTACAACTTACCATTATATTCCAAATCTAGAGCAGGCTTTGCCACTGCAGTCTTGCAGGGCATTTTGGCTCCTCCTAGTTACACCTAGTGCCTACCACCCCTTTCTTAGCTGTGGGATTCTACCCATCTGTGAGGACTGCAGCTGTATGCACGATGAACATAGTACAGTTTTGTACCTACCATAAATGTAGATGTTGGAGTGCTAATACAGCTGCAGTCCAGGTTTCCCTCCCTCCTTCCCCTCTAGGGGTATTCTTTTATGGTGTATTTGCTTGCAACTACTGTTTTTTTATTATATTGCATTGCATTATTATCTAATTTTATGTATTGCCTTCCTTCTGGGGGCACCTGACATCTGGGGCAAGAAAAACTGAAGAAAATGGCGTCGGCTGGTTCTTTTATACCCCTGTTGCACTGACGTCAGGGAAGAGGCGACGACAACTGACGCCGGACCTAGACTTTGGAATTCGGCCGACCGAGGACCCGCCTGACGGCAGGAGAACCCATCTGTGAGGATTGCAGCTGTATTAGCACTCGAACATCTACATTTATGGTAGGTACAAAACTGTACTTTTTTTTATCTTGACTGAGTAATGTTTTGCTTTGTTGCTGCAATAATTTCAGGCTATTATAGGTTTACAAATCAACGTATTTTGCAGTGCTGATTACTGATTTTTGGGCTGTTTTTTTTTTTTTTTTTTGGTTTTCCAGTGGCTGGTGATCCATTGCACTGCAGATTTCTTGGCCTCCTTGGCTTTTATCTGTTGTGCCATTTGAAGGTCACCTTTTCATTACATTAACCAGTTTATGCAGGCCTTAACATGGCGGTACCAGGTTCCATGCAGAACTCTCAGCACTTTGACAAGGAGGTCTTTTCCTCATCTGCCTCTTTCCTGCAGTGAAATAGTAGTGAAGGTACATCAAGCACACATCACTGCTCACTCACACTTCAGTCACCTGTATGAGCTTAGGCTTGCTTTCATGGAGTCCAATATATGTGATCATACTTGAACCCCAAGTATCAACATGAGGCAGAAACCCCTGAACTCTGTTTGTGTACTTTTTTAGTGTCTCATTTAATTGCTGAAGTTGGTCGACTATGATTTCACTGATGCTGAGGACCATTTCATTGTTAGCGCTATGATTTCACTAATGCTGAGGACCATTTTATTGTTGGTATCATGATTTCACTAATGCTGAGGGCCATTTCATTGTTAGCATCATGATTTCACTGATGCTGAGGACCATTTCATTGTTGGCATCATGATTTCACTGATGCTGAGGATTGGCCTGCTTCATTAATTGTCACTACTAAAGCTGTGCAGGTGAGGGTGGTGTGAGAAAGGCATTTTGCTGTTTCCATGTACCAACGTTAAGCAAAGAGTTATTTTAGCGTAAAAGGAAGTGTAAAGCTGCTCTATGTTATACTAAATTTGGGCTGTACAGCAGGCATTTGAGGGTTTAAATTAGCAGCAGCTTACTTAAATTTTCCATGTGCAAGTGCAAATTGTCAGTATGCAAAGATGTTGCATTATTTTAGTTTTCAAGTATTCATACATGTAGCATGTTCCATTCCATTACTTAAATGAGTAGTATAGCAACGTTTAAGATTGGATTAGTAAGTGTAAATAAGCTGTGTGCATTGTACAAGCCTCATATTCCCATAATCTAAATCTGTATCTGCTTGGAAATAAGAAGTGCTTACAACACTTTAAGGCTACTCCTTATAATTTAAGGAAACCTGTTTAATTACTTGTTGATAGTGATCTTTTGCAAATATCCATTTAATAGAAATTTGAAGTGTCCTGTACTGGTCTGTGTAAGGACGTGCATTATTGTCATGTGATGTAACAAAACAGGGACCCTGACACTATTAGGATGGCTTTCAGTTAGTACTTATGTTGGAACAGAAACAACAAAGGTCTGTGCATTAAACCTATCAATTGTCTAAGTTATAACGAACTACGATATTTATGATTCCAGAAATACAGTCACTTCACTACCTTTGTGGTATGAACACTAGGTAGGCTTATCTGAGAGTGTGGGTTAACAGTTGCTTTCTAAATGCTTTACAGCACCTTCTTTAGGTGTAGGAAGCTATGTAGAATGTTACCATTAGGGTAATATAAGCATCAGATAGGTTTATTTGGGGAATTGCTTTTTTAAATGCTGCAGAACACCTTGTTTATGCAGGTATTTTTTTAAGTTGTATATTTTCATAATCGTCCTGGTAAAAAGTAGTTAATGGATGGCAGATATGGGTGTTTTAAAACCAGTCAGTTGAAGTCTTAGGACAAAATGATTATCTTGTGTAGTAGTAGTTTGTGATTCTCTCTTGGTACTGTGGTTGTTATCATAGAACAAAACGTTAAGCCAAGACATGTCAGTCCAACTACTGAAAAGTATACACGCACACACTTTAAAAACCCTGGTGATCACCATGACAAAGGGAGATACAGCCAGTCCAGTGATCTTGAATTTTGTAAACAATTGTATGTCATTTGTGGATATCAATATGATTCATATAAGATGCTTGTGTTACAACTGTATTAGAACTGTATGTCGTGTATATCTAACTTGTTTGCACAGACATATGTGTTTAAAAAAGGGTATTTTATAAAGTACTGAGCTTAAAGATGTATCCATATTGTACCCTACTGGAAGACAACAGAAATGTGCTTGCGCTACTGCATCTGTTTAAATGTATATATTTTAATAGTGGAAACTGGTACACAGGAGATCAACTTCAGTCCAGCAAAACTTCAGAAAAATAGCTGAAAGTAAATTACTTTATGGTAGCTACAGACACAATGTCTATGCTGAGATGTTTTCTGTATTGTCTTAGAAGTGTTTTATTGTTTTATGACTTCCAGCATTTGCTAAGCATCTGAGGTCTACATATTTTCTCAAGTAGATGCTAAATAAGAAATGATGTCATTCTGCAACCTAGCCCAGCAGTAATATTTGAGATATTAATTTGAGAGCTCCGAGAGACACACAGCATTTTGTATTCTGTCTTTATCCTGACATCAGCTAGAAGATCCATTCATCACGTTTGCATTGCTCTGTAAGTAGTTTAACTAAGGTATAGTAATTTTCTTGGATGTAGTCAGGAATATAGCAAAACTTAGCTTAGATATTTTTCTTTATTTATCGGAGAATGTCCTGCACTGTTTTAAATATTGACTGTGATTTTGAACTCTGTCGCTGTAAATATATATTTAGTATGGTCTTGCTCTTTTACTATTTATTATTAAATGCATTTAAACTTTTCATTGTGGCTGATCTGTATAGAGATATTTATGTTCAGAGAGAGTACTTACATATTTGTTTGTTGACATTGTGGGCCACTCCTAATAACCCTGCTTATTGTTGAACTACCCTTTGTATTCTAGTAACATTACTCAGTAAGATTGGACACCCTTTGTTAAGGGCCTTAAAGTAGCTGGTAAGGGGTTCTGGTGACAGTGATAACTACCTTATAGTCTGAGGAGAAGGAGGCATAGCTAGTAAACCTGTACCAGCCTTTCCCGTGTGTGTAAAACAAATCTTCAAGAGTGTGTCAGCTGCTTGGGCAAGGACATGAAGCATTGGTTAGACAGAAAAGTTTTGGAGGACTTGGTTTGGAACCCTGGCTAAGGACACAACTCTATAGCTGTGCCAGTGGCGAATCTTATTGGGGATCTGGAGAAAGAGGCGGAAACCAGCCCAGACTGATTGTGGTCTGTGTGTGCTCCTAAGGGAAATTGTACTTGATGCAGAGGGCTGCATCTGGAAATACTGTATGTGAACCTGTCATCCTCCCAGTGTACACTGTTGCCAGGGGTCAGGATTGAGGCTCCTTGATTACTGGTCCAGTGGTGGGTCATCACAATCACATTACTAGAGACAACCACATAAGCTGAAACAACTGCTAAGCAAATGACCACACGGATCATAACTTGAAAATAGAAAAAGAGCAACAAGAGTTTGAGGGGCAAGCTCGTATGCAGTCCTGCCGCAAGGAGTAATCCCTCCCACTACTTATAGTTGAAGATCAAACATGAAGAAAAGGAAATGAGTGCTATAATATAATACCAGCTGTTTCTTTTCTGTGTGTGAACAATCTCCAGCTTGCGAAGCACATGAAGAATTTGTACTGCTTGTTGGTCAATCGGTGCAGTCAGTATTGGTGTTCAGTAAGTGGGGCTTTGGTATCCACGTCTCACTGTCATGCCAATGATACTTGTTTCATGCCAATGTTAGTAGCTCTTGGGAGTAAAACAGTGCAGGAACTGAACTGAAGAGAAAACTTGGGTAGTTTTAAGAAGCTGTTAGAAAGAACAGAGGGGTGAATAGAATAATTATTGTAAGGAAATCATGACACTGTTTCCATTTGTACTGCTTTACAGTTGTTAAACTTATCTAAAAAAATAGCATCTATACCAGGGAAGCGTGGGGGAAAAAAGAACTATATGTTATCATGGTTGCCATTGATGGAGCAAAACTAAACAAAATCTAGAGATATGCCGAAATGAACAACTTAAAATTGTAATTATTGAAAGTCATTAGTGAGAAGATTATCTGGGCAAAAATCATCTGTGACAGGAAAAATCAGTACTATTTTATTTCATTTATTTTCCCAGAGAAGAAATTTGTACTCTAGGGCTTAGTGGTTTAACTCTGGCAAATGAAGTCCACTATGAATACAGAACCTAGAGAGGATACAAGAATCACATCGGGGAATAAAGTGCAGTGAAGGTGTAAGGCATTGACCTAGAATAGTGGTTCAAACAGAACAATCACTGCAGAGTTGTGGCATATGATTTGTGTACCATAACATTGCAAAAGAGCCAAAGAGAAATAAATTCAGTGGCCATCCAGGCAGAAGAGAGTGATCTAGGAGTTGACTGAGCATAGATATGTTTCATTTCAAATAAGTCCTTTAATCTCCTTTTGCAGATTATTATTATACATTGACATGTATTGATGTAGATTGTATACTAAACTCTAGTCTGGAGACAGGGGCACAGGAGTGGTTCCCGATACAGTAATTGGTTTATCCATGAGTTCGAGTTTGAGCATCTGATGATAAGCCCATACAGTACAGAAAAGAAAATTTTGAGAGAGATCATCAGCAAAAAGCTTTGACATTTGAAATCTTGCAGTTTTGGAACTTGGGAGTATCCTATTGGAATGACTTGGTCTCTGAATGTGTTAGAAGGTTATAAAGCAAATTGCGTAATTCATCACAGATTGCCGAAAATCAGTACAAAGAAAAGGAAATGCTGGAAAAGCAGATCAGCAGAGGCAGAATTGGAATTTCTTCAGCTGGAGACTACCAGATTTACAGGCTGGAGGCAGAGTGAGAATGCTAAGCTGGAGGCAGAATGAGAATGCTAAAGCCATGCTAAGCTGGAGGCAGAATGAGAATGCTAAAGCCATGGGAAAGCTAACACCCTGAATCTGTTTATAAAGCAGCTGAACAAAGATCTGTGTTCATGAGGAAACAAAGCTAAAGCTGTGTGAGAGGAATTGCGGACATTTGTGTAAAGCAAGTATGTTAAAATGAGAGGATGAAAAGTAACAGAATTGTCACAACCAGTACTGTGGTGGGAAATGAGTCTTTGAGAACTGTGATGATCAAAAGGTACAGAGAGAAAGAGAGAGAGAGAGGCTTGTGTAATTGTCACTAAGTTAGATTGTAATGCAGCAAGGACTTTCCTATAAGGGAAGTTCATATGTCGACAGTGAATAGTTAAATATTTGAGCTTTGGAAGACCATTGGAGATGAACAGTGGCTGATTTAGGTATGAGCACAGGAGCGCACGCTACCCCTTTTTTAAAGCCGTTCCGTGAGAGATAAAAAAAAAAAAAAAAAGAAAAACTCATTGCACTGTTCTTTGTTGAAATCAGAAAATGTACTACCAAAATGGTACATGTTTCCATTTCTACGTAACATTTTACTGTTGGCTTGAAAGATGCAATGGAAATGCAATTGGAGGTTGCAGTCAGGTGACCTATACGATGATCCTTAATAGCTCCTTCGACTACATTTCCATTGTAGTTGAGTGAAGACACATTTAGTGACGGTGAGGATTTATTAGATGGTGAAAAACATTTAAAGAAATAAAGATGTGTGTATATATATATATATATATATATATATATATCTATCTATACAAATATATTTTTTAGACTAGCACCAAACTGCAGAGTTGATCGCTCACTGCAGCAGTTCTCCTTGAATACTTGAACAGGATGTCGAAGAATAGTGTTCAGATACCCTGAGTAATTTTTTCCTTCAACAGGGGCTTGAAAAGAAGCGCCAAAGTAGTACCTCATTTGGCACATTACTACATAACTGAACACATACATAACATGCATATCTTAACGGATTTGGCACGAGGCTCCCAAGGCAGTTGCCTAGGGCTCATGCTAGATGGGGAGTCCATGCAACTGTTCCCTGAAATGGCTAAAACTTGTATTATGCCATTAAAAACTTATTCACAAAGTATTCTCACAGGTTTCTACCAAAACACGCACAGTTGTTTCATACTTTGTCACTTGCTTTGTGAAGTCTTGGCCAAACAAATTGGTAAAAGTCCTGATTGACTGTGGTTGCAAGCTAGATTGCTTCTCCTTGCAACTGCAACCAAACTTTAATGCTGTAACAAAAGAAAGGGGTGTTTAATGAAGCAGTAGAATGTTTAAATAATACTTTAGCTGATAGCTAACCAAATGAGCTGTAGAAGTTCAGGCATTCAGCAAGCACAAGTCTGCAAAAAGACCCTTAAAATAATAGGCAAGAAAACGTTAAATTAGCAGATAAATAGTTGCTATGTGGAAGAAGACTGCTTTGTACAGCCTCTGACTACAACAGTTTGAAGTACCATTTTTACTAGTGTTGTGCTTCTCTTCTAGACAACGCCAAAAATAATGGAGTGGGGGATGGGCAAAGATACAAAAATCATGGACAGATTTTAAATCTTGCTCTGTTAAATGCAGAGATATACTAATGCAAAAAGGGTATGAAGTCTAAAATGCAAATGTATGTTATTTTTAGTGACATCAGTCGTCATTGAATACCCCCCGCCCCAAAAAAAGACTCTCCAGGGACAACAGACCAAAAAATATGAGAGAAGTAATATGTAGATGTCTCAAAATTTTGTCCAGTTGAGATGTATGCTCCCAACTGTCCAGATATTTTCTTGTGGGGTGGGGTGATACCATTTTATCTTTAAAATTCACCGCTACTCCAGTATGGACCTTGTGTACCAGTTGCTGACATAAAACTGCATGTGCACTGAAAGTCTTGTAAGATAGATACCACTACAATTTCTCTCCTGCTGTCCAATTGCTATGATGATAGTGCTCATGTGCAGGAGAAGCCACATAGAATGGTTCAACTAATTTTAGGACATGTGGGAGGTGTTTTGTGTTTAGGCTGTGTTATGCATATCTTTGCATCCTCCCTCTGTTTATAACTTGGTTTAATCCAGAAAGTCTACCTCCCAACTTGGTGGCTACCAATTTGAAAAGAACGGAGCTGGCTTAGCAAAGCACTGAAGGATCTTATATTTACACATTTTGTAGACCACTACAGGTGCAAGAAGGGCACTTCTGCATTTTAAAACTTTAGAACAAGTCTGCTATAAGGGATTAGTAACTACATAATTCCTATCAGAAATTCAACTTTTCTGAAGACTTTTGCTGTAGAGACTGCAATAGCAAACTGTTAGGGGTAATAGTGGATGATGATCTTACATTCGACCTGCAGATATTGCATAAGAAAAACTCATCAAAGACTAGCGATGATTTACAGAGCCAAAATCTCTTTCACACGGATGCCACCAAAATCTATAGATCCCACTACTCATCTCTCCCAGTTGGTCATTGCGATCCGGTGACCAAAGGCTGCTGTCTGTCTACAAACATAGCAAATCTGCTGGGCATTGTCTGTACTCGTACAAAGTTGCTAGGGCCTGGGACTCCTTAACTGTATCCATCAAGTCTATATCCTCCCTCCCATCTTTCAAGACCACTCTGAAAGACTTCCTAGCCTTGCACCTCCTTGCCCTCCCTTCTTCGCTTCCTTCCTTACTGCTATCTCATTATTTTCCCTGACTTTCTAAGTATACCATAAGACTGTCCCTTGCTTCATATTGCAATTCCTGTTTGTATTGGACTAATTTACCTTTAATTTCCGTACAAACTGTCTAAAATTTCTCTAAATATTAAATGATTGGTAAAGAATCGATACAAGGTATATGATGATTTTTTATACTATGTCTGATTTGTTGTAATTGTTTAAACTGCAGTTGTTTTTGTTTTATTTTTGAAGATTGTAGGGTTATTCTTAAGCTCCAAATTATTACAGAACACTTTTTCTCCCTGTGCCTCGCTGAAAATGGGCTTCTGCCCAGTCGGTCTTTCCTGCTAATCAAATGTCAATAAGTAAATATAGTGCTTTTTGTAAAATGTGAGTTATGAATATAAATTGTGTGAAATGTGTATGCATGTATATATTCTTGAAGAGCTTTGTGCAAAGGTGTCTTGTTTTTATGTGGGATGCAAAAGAGTTGTAATATTTTCTAATCCCGTGTGCTGCACAGGTTGTCATTTGTATGATGTTGAAATAAATACATATTGCTACTTTAAAGTAGTGTGCAGACTTTATTACACAGTAATGTCTGAAAATTGTAAAGGGGAAATCCTTCATTCTGGTGCTTGTGCATACATGGGTAGACTGTTGAAGAGGTTGTAGATGGAAATGTTTTGTTTTTGTGCTTATGTATACTTGGACAGACTGGTGAGGTAGTCATTGGATACATTTAATTTGGTGCTTCTGCATACATGGATAGACTGTTGAAGAGGTTGTTGCCGGAAAAGTTTCATTATGGTGCTTGTGCATACATGGGCAAACTGCTGAAAGGATCTTTGGGAGAAAAGTTTGGTGTCATTTGGTGCTTGTATGTACATGGACAAACTACTGAATGAGTTGTTGGGGGGGGGGGGTTTCATTTTGGCGTTTTTTGCATACCTGGACAAAATGCTGAAGGGATCTGTGGGGGAAATTATTCATTTTGATGTCATTTGAGTGCTTGGCAAACTTGGATAAACTGTTCAAGTAGTTGTTGGGGAGAAATGTTTGCACAAGCACTCAAACCTGAACAAACTGCTGAAGGGATTGCAAGGACATTTAAAGAAAGAAAACAAGCAATGCAGCACCACCAAGTATAATTTTAATATATATATTCTTGATTTTTTAAAACAAGGATATAGTAACTCCTTGCTTAGAAGTTTAAACCCTTGATAATTAGGCTTACTGAAATTTGTGTTTTTGGAAAGGAGGGCAAGCTTCCCTGCATCCCCAATGTTGGGGTGAGTCACACACATCCCCCCCCCAAATTTATATTACTAATCTCTTCTTGTCTCTCATGAAGACTGTTCCAAGGAGACATACCTCTCAATCTTTTAACGCAAGAAATCTTGACAAAGCCTAAAATAATGGAGTCAAAGGCCCATAAATAGGGACCAGTTGTTCTAAAATTTAAACTTAGAAAGTTGCTAGAATAACAGGATTTGTATTAGTGTGCATATTCTGAAGGAAATTAAGTCACAAATGTATGTCATTATTTAATAAGTTCAGTCCTCACTGGTTTGCCAGAAAACCACAAATTTTATAAGGAGAAAATATGGACATTTTGTAAAAATCTGCACAGTTGAGAGGTAAGGTCAGGGGCCAGTGCTAAGTGTTAAGCATATTTTGCTTAATACTTCGAAAATCCATTTGTTGCCTAGGTGAACTAAGGAGAAAAATCAATCAAAAGTTGGGCCTCACTTTACTCTGTATCCTTAATGGGCTTCTTGAGGTCTTCATTAGCATACCATGAAATGATCACGATTACTGCAAATTTGCAGAGTAACAAATTGTGCTTCTCAAAGTATTATACAGTCTGTCTGAGCCAGAGATTTGTGTAGGGTTTTGGAAAACTTTCTTCCTTTGCTGTTTAAGCACAGCTGAAGAATATCGTAAAATAGGATAGGTATATGTAATGCAGTATACAAATAGTTATGGGATTTGGTATTTATCTTTATTACTGTTTTTTATAATTAAAATAAAACTATTATTAACTCCATATTTTTTTTATTGATGACTACTAGCATGCGGATTGGATGTATACCAGTCATGGTTTGTTTTGTGCAGTAACAAGAGTTGTCTCTGTGTATGTGTGTGTCTCTGTGTCTCTGTATGTGTGTGTGTGTGTGTGTGTGTGTCTCTGTCTCTGTGTGTGTGTGTGTGTGTGTGTGTGTGTGTGTGTGTGTGTGTGTGTGTGTGTGTGTGTGTGTGTTCATAGGTTAGTACTATCTGCCCTTGTGGACCATTTTAAGCCTAGCCAAATTTCATCTCAATGGTAAGAATCAAAGCCTGCACCTTGTGCATATGAGAAACCCAGTATGATGCATACTGTCTGGATTTAATCCAAGAGACTATTATTTCCCAGTAATTTTTGATTTCTTCTATTGCTTACATGCTTACACTTTCCATTTATCTATGTTTGAGTATTATTTTATAACTGAAATAAGGCACTTGGCAGGTAAGCTTTGTCTGTTAGAGTCTCTGTTGCTAAACAGTGAACAGACTCTGTGTAAGTGTTTAGTATCTTATTATGCCACTGGGGCATACTATTAGCAGACAATAAATCACACAGTGCTGTGTAGATGATCCAGTGTTCACTGAAGTAGCAGTAACTATTAGTTCCTTGTAACACAATGTTTTAAAAACATGTTGTAAACTTCAGGTACAAATGGTGTGGCAATGCGCATGAAACTTTTTAGTGCAGTATCGACATATATATATATATATATATATATATATATATATATGTGTGTGTGTTAAAGGGTCAGGATGTATACTTTAGCTGCTTTGCATCATAATTTTTCTGTCTGTATCGCAGCTGCAGTTATTCATATTTTTCTGTGTTGCAGTTCATAATTACCAAACACTTAATATAATTTGTAATGCTGCTGTTGATATTTAGACTACCTGCAAAGAGATCTGGATTGGGCTGTATTCTGCATTATTTTTAATAGATGTTTGATTAAGCATCAAATGACAGTTGCATATTAACTCTGAAAATGTGTTCTTTCAGTAAAACTTCCTGTTTAGGCATGCTTCTTAACTTTTCACAAAAGCATGAGAGACAAACATGCTATCGTCAAGGCATTTTTTTACCATCCCTGTTCAAAAATTTATTTATTTTTGCTCTGTAGGTGGAGGTGCCAAATGGGGGTCGTCTTGCCCTGGGCTCTAAATGGCCTAGCTACTCCTCTTTTCCACACTGCCACTTTTATGCATTCCATTGTGTTAAGTTTCACCTATCTGAAGGTTTTAAAAGTAGCACAGTTTCACTGCAGGAGGATAGACATTATTACCATGCAGATTCTGGTTCTGCTGGTAGACATCTACCCTAAGTAAAGTTCTTCTAATTAATCTGTAGAGAGTTTGAGATCTGGCTCCTAATTTAAAACAGGACACAGTTACGAATGTGAAATGCTTCACTTAAGTAGTTTTGGAATAAAGTTGTATTACCTCTAGTTTATATTCACTGTGCTGGCTAACTTGGTAAATGGAGATTGCAAACATTCTCTCAGTATGAATAGAATGAGAGAATGTTTGCAGTCTCCATTTACCAAGTTAGCCAGCACACTGAATACAATATAAAGGTACCAGTGTAACTGTCACTTATAATTACGTGATCTACAATACTGTTTTCACAAAATGCTGCATATTGAAGTGTTGCAATGATATTCTTTTGTAGTGTCTATTGGTAGTTACTCTGTTAGCTCCATGCTAAATAACTACCCCACTAGAGCTCGTCATATCGCTTGTAAAAATTAATTATGCCAAATAATGATTTCCATTTGTTGTTTTTTGCTTTGTGTGAAACAATGCTGCCTCCAAAAGCAAAAAATATGAAGAGAGCATGCCAATATTTTTATAGGATTATAGGATTTTATGGGATATTTCATTACCTGATTTGTGCCTATATTTATCACAAGGTTGGTACAGCATTAGTAAAATATATGTATGTACAAATTTTCTTTGCGGTAGACGTGCTTCCATATAACCCTCCAAACAACAAATCCACATAAATATATTCTATTTTTTTAATTACTTCCTGGGTAAGAATACATAAACGTAATACACCATTTACACTTAAGTAGTCATGCCTGACTGAAACAAGTATCTTTAGTATTGAATCTTTGTGCTGAATAGAGACGCAAGACATTCTTTCACAAATTTCTCTCATTCCCATCTAAAAAAACAGAAACAGACCAACATTACTTCAGTAAAGATTTTCACCCAGCCATCCGCTCTGTCCAACGCTATCATGTGCAGTACCAAATTCAAACAGCCCATATAGAGACAGAAAACAAAAATGCATCACCATCAATAATACACTCACTAACACTTCACTCAGTATTTTCCACGTGTTCCTGGAATGTTGTCTGTGTAATTTGAAAAACACCTAGCATGTCCTTACACTGCTTGTGTTTCAGTCACTAAATCCTCTTGTCTCCAGAAAGCAAAGTTTTATCTATTTATTTGGCAGTATAATCGGTTGAACGGCTAGTCATCTGTGGTTGTATAATGCTTCATAAAAGTATTTTAAAAATATTTAATGCAGCCTATATTAATTCTTTTACCCTAAATTTCATAGACTTAGTGCTTGTTTGATTAAACACTGTCATCACACATCAAAACAACAGTGCTTGCTCTCAATCAGTTAACTAAGGAAAACTGCCTTTTTTTTTTGACATAAACGACATACTGGAATATATCATGCTAGAGAAAAACAGTAATTTTTTGTCATTTAAAACTGGCTAATAAATCCAAAAGTGAAATGAATAAATTGAAAATATAATGTGAATATGTATATTTGTGAGCATTTTTTATGTGACATGCATGAGAACATGTATCCCCAGCCTGTTCTATCTGTTCTCTCCTTCTCTCTGAAGCAGGCAACCACACACAAACACATTTGCTATTACACACACAGACACGCATGCACGCATACGTGCACACAGACACACATGCATACATGCATACATGCACACATACACACATGCATGCATACATGCACATGTACACACACACATGCATACATGCACACATACACACACGCATGCATACATGCACACATACACACACGCATGCATACATGTACACACACACACGCACGCATACATGCACACGTACACACACGCACACATACATGCGCACATACACACGCACGCATACATGCACACGTACACACACAGGCACGCATGCATACATACACGCATACATACACACGCAAGAATGCACACGTACACACATGCATGCAAGCACACGTACACCCGCATGTATGCATGTACACCCGCATGCATGCATGCCCACGTGCACACTTACGCGTGCATGCACACGCATGCACACATAGACGCATGCACACGCACGTGCACGCATGCACACACGTGCACACATGCACACGTGCACGCATGCATGCACATGTGCACGCACATGTATATACACATGCACATGTACATGCACACACATGTGCACACACGCAAAGATTGCAGGAGAGTATAGTGTGGTTCAAAACAGTGACATGGGACAAAACACTATTGATTATGGAATTTATGGAAGAGGTATTGGCCCACAATTTTATATGGTATGAAGGGGAATATTACAAACAGTGTAAGGGTGTGGCTATGGGGGCAACATGTGCCCCCATATACGCCAACTTGGTAGTCTATGACTGGGAGAAGGAATATATTTTCCATACTGATTGGTTCAAATATATTTCATGTTATTTTCGTTTTTTAGACGATATTTTTATTCTGTGGAAAGGTGACCTTAACGACTTAGAAAAGTTTAGTGGGTAAATAAATTCCTGTAGTGATCATTTTAAGTTCACTATGAACAAAATTAAAGAAACTATATCATACTTAGATGTCCAAATAACACTAAAGGATGGGAAATTTAAGTCCAACATACATAGGAAGGACACATTCAGTAATTCCTATTTACATTTTTCTAGTAATCATCCTTGGGCCCAGAAAAAGAATATTATAAAGGGACAATGTATCCGGGCGGCAAGGATGACTTCGGACCTGGATAGTGAACTTACAAAAATTGCTTCCTTTTTTTCTGAAAGGGGTTATCCGAGAGATATGATAGAGGATGTCACAGGGTATGTTAGGAAACAATGGGGAATAAAGTACAAACCTTTACTAGGTGTGGGTTTGGTAACAGGATCAAGTGATGATGGAAACGGTAGTAACAATGATGCAACACTAAAAAAATATGGTATGGCATGTGTTTTACAACACAATAATTTTAGTGGAGACATTAGGAAAATTATTCACCATAATTGGAATACTTTAAAAGTAGATGACAGAATTTTTAAAATAGTGGGGCAGGAGCCACATTTTGTTTTAAGAAAGGGGAATAATATGAAGGCATTGTTGGAAAGGAAGATAGAAAGGAAATCAGATTTGTTGGAAAGATGTGGTACCACCAAATGTGGTACTTGCAAACAATGCCATTATATTATGGAAAGTAAGGAAATTACGTTGTCTAATTACAATAAAACTAGAATATATTATCAGAAAGGGAATTGTAGGTCTACTAATTTGGTTTATTTGGCCACCTGTACACAGTGTCCATGTTTTTATGTAGGGAAGACCACCCGTTGTTTGAGGAATAGGATCTACGACCACATATATAGTATTAAGAAGGGGGATAGTAACAACGCCCTGTGGAAACATCTTAAAGACAACGAAATATGTTCCGGGTTTAAATTTGGAATTTTGGAAGTAGTAAAAATGAATATGAGGGGTGGGGACATTAAAAAGAAAGCTAGTGACAAGGAGGTTAGGTGGCAAATTAAATTGAATGCTTCCGTATATCCTGGAATTAACGAACACGTATCAATTAAACCTATTTTAGATACTTAAAATATATGGTAAGATGAATTCATATCATCTTTCTACACATGAAAATAATTAGTAATTTTTAATCAATTTTTGAGTTATTTTTAAGTAATTTTTAATAATTGTTATTTAATGTTATGTAGGTATTTATATACATAAGGTATTAATATGCAGTATAGAGATTGAGCATGTTTTTAACCAGGATAAGGAAGGGAAAGATAAACTGATGCATATATTTTTAGGTATTCATTTATGATGAAGGAACTTGTATTTGCACTAGCACTTTAATAATTCATTGTAGGGAAGTCATGTGATGATGTAAGGGTATTTAACGTGAATGTATGGAGTAAGAAAGGTAGTTCTGATGAAGTCTTAATTAGATGAAAGCGCTTAACTTTTAAACTGTTCGTGTTAATAAAGGAATTATATTTTACTTTGGAATTGTGGAGTGCTGGTGCTTTGAAGAGTCACTTTGGAGCAGATTGAGTGGCTTGGTATCGTTGTTAATAGTTAGCTGTTCCAGTACATTTGATTATTCTGTGATTTCATAGATAATAGCAAGAGTAGATAAGGAGGAATGTGTAAATAAGCAGTGGAGAGCACTGGAAGAACACAAAATGTGAACAACAAGAGATGTGTTCAGTAAGACGAGTAATATTAAGGGAAACTCCAGGTAAAAAAGGACATGACAAATGACACAAATGAGAGGGACCTGACAAACAGAAGATAAGAATTCAGTCATAGCAGCACCACCACTGAAGTCAGCTGTTCTGCAGACAACATATTAAGTTGACGAGAACAGTAATATCACTGACACATGGCCAAAGATCCAAGAGAGTGAAGTTAAATGGACACTAAAAAGCGTTTCTTATAAGGCTGAAACATCGGATGAATTCTTTAAAATCCTGCAAAATAATGACATAACACTGCTGTATTTAATTTGCCAGTAACTCTGGAAAATAGGACAGTAGCCACTGGATTGGACTGGAAAATCGGTTTATATTCCAGTCTCAAAAACGTAATGCTAACGATTGTTCCAATTATCAAACAATTTTATTTCTAGAAAGTACTGTATTCACCAAATCAGGAATAGTGTTTTCCCCAAAGCTGAAGCTGGGGTGACTGCAATCCAAGCTGAGTGCAAAATGGCCATGACAGAAGTTCACTGTCAAGGAACCTGTGTGTTAAGAGAGAAAATTATTCAAATTCAGATGACCATGAATTTAGAAAACTTATTGAAGTTAAAGAAGATGATTTCAAGCTTCGATGGACTTTGACTTAGGAAAGAAGGCAATTAGCCAACACTGGCATTTTTGAACTCCTGGAGACAAGCACTGGCTCCCCCTCCCCAACCCATTCTAGAATATGTTGAAAGGAGGGAAATGTACAGCAGGACTTTTTGTTATTGAAAGACTTCTAGCAGTAGGCAAATTGTGCTTAAAACCACTGAAAAATCAGTGAACTCTCCAAAACACTCTCGTCTGCTTAGAAAAGTTTTTTTAAGTTTAGTTAGTGGGTAATGTCAGATTTGATTATCATGTGGTGGTGGTGGTCAGAAAAGCCTTTTACTTGGTTTGTCTCATAAATAAAGGAATTGCATCCAGAAAAAAAGGAAGTCATTACTTCTCTGTACTCCTCCCTTATTAGATCTATAATTGAGTACAATTAGTATAGGGTTGTCACCTTTCGTTGTGGCTAAAACTGGAGTAAAGCCACACCCCTTGCATCACCAGTAACCCCGCCCACCCCTCTCCTGTCCATATTCCACCCATTTTGTGATGTCACAATTATAACACCTGGCAGGGAACACCCTCTTTTTCTGTTCCTGCTGCCTGTTTTTGGCTGATTTACTATGCTTTTACAGAAAAGCATAGTAAATCGGCCGATTGTCCGATAGTCTGTTTCCTTTTCTGAAACAGAATACCTGAGTTTGTACAGTGTTTTCTGGAATATCAGAGAATCAGTTTGATTTCTGGATAGTCCGAAAAAAAAATGGAGGGGTGGCAACCCTAATTTGGTATGTACCTTTCCAAACACCTGCACCAACTGGAAAGGCCACAGATATACCTCACAAAGAGAATCCATGGCCTCCAACATCTATCCAGTGTGGACAGGCTTAAATTATTGTCACTCTACTCAGTATCATACAGATTGCTCAGAGGTGATCTGTGTCTCGTTTTCAAGGCAATATCAGACACTGCCCTACTAGAGATGCTCCATATCTGTAAGTCTTAACTTCTCATGCATTAATTTGATAGGCCTAAATCTAATATGCGACATCAACAAAACTTGCTGGAGAGACAGCTTTGTCTCCCAGAGGCTGCTCCATCCCTAGAATAGACTTCCCATATATGTGAAACAAGAGTACCTCACTGACCCTCTTCAAATGCAAACTTGATGAGTGGATGGGAAACCATAAATTTGTCCCAGGGGTTCCACCTTTGTCCCTCATTGACCGAGGTGACAGGTGCTGACTGAGGTTTCTTTTTTGGGAATAAACTCTTGGCTAGGCTAAAAACCTCTGTGCTTGTGGTTTATATTTTAATGGTGCATGACAATAAAGTAGATTTTAAGTTACAGTGTTGTCTAAAATGCTACAGTGGTTACAATAGCTTTTATATATTGTACATCACTAAACTGAGTATTTTCTTTTTGGGAATTTTTTTATAACATCTACATCCTTGGATACTTAACTGTGGTACCCGCTGTGGCTAAAGTATCCCCTTCAGTGGGACTCTTTTTCTTAAGTTATAACAATGCATGTGACAGTTATGCCATGAATGGGGACTGTGACTTGCTATGGGCAAGCAGTCACCTCTTCCAGGCATGCAATGAACAAACAGTCTGTAAATTTGCTGTGTACTCCACAGGAATTGCCTGTTTCTACTGTCAAATCCACACCAAAATCGTGCAACTGAATGTATATTGCTCTCTTTCCACCCCCCACCCCCCAAACCAGTGTTCCAGTTTCACTCCCACCCTGGTAATTGACTAACCAGACTGCATACTGCCCCCTTTCACAGTTTCCTCGATCCTCCACTGATACAAGACAGATATATGGACTGGTTCATGATGCTAAAGACTGAAAAGCTACTTTTGTAAAAATGTTTTACTGACTACGTAAAAAAATTCTCTTGAATGCTGTAAATTAGGGGTCCATATTAAATCCTCAAAGAGGCGTTTTCCATCGATCGCCTCTTCATCAACACATAATCAACACATAATCAGCGAAGTCCTTAAACCACGGACGTTCACAACAGCAATGTCTTTCCCTGGGAAAGAAATCGCTTGCCCTCAAACACAAACACACCACTTCAAAAATAAAGTAGGAGGCTCCCCCCCACTCCAAACTAAATATACCAACTCCAAGATTGCACTACAGTGGAGAACATGGCAAAGTAATGATGGCGAAGCAATTTATTTCCCAGGGAAAGAAATCGCTGATGTGAACGTTCACGGTTTAGTGCCTTCTCTAATTGTGTCAATGAGGCATTCGATGGAACTGCTTTTCGAGTATATGATATAGACCTTGTAATTAGCCCATATCATGCTTACTATGAAGTTATGATTGATTTAAAAAAATGACTATGATGTAGTGTTCATTTGCCTTCATAGATATGAATTTAAAATAGAAAAAAAAAAATTTATTCAGTTTATGAGGGTGGTTAGGTGTGTATGTACCTTTGTATCTTTATGTATGTGTGTCAGTAACTGTGTGTGTGTGTGTGTGTGTGTGTGTGTGTGTGTATGTGTATGTCTTGTTTATATTACTACGAGTTTTCAGAAACTCAAACAAAAACCTACGATGTCCTTCAAGGATGCATCTGCAGTCATAACATATGGGTTGTCCTGCCTCAGGCAGCCCTCGGTCGGCCGGATTCCAAAGTCTGGGTCTGGCCTCGGCTGATGTCGCACTTCACCCGACGTCATAGCTCCTGGGGTATAAAGGCATCAGCCAACGCCATTTTCCTCAGTCTTTCTTGCTGCGCGGTGCCCGAAGCAGAAGCTGTTCGCAAGTGCCGGTCTGTCAGATCCAGAGATTTCAGCTACCGAAGACTTCTAAAAAAGCTAAGTACCCCGTTGGGGACTCTTTCTTGCCTCAGCCGATGTCAGACAAAGTAAATAATTGTTTAACTTGTGGGAAACAAATACCTCATAAGGATTTCCACTCTTAGTGCCTTCCTTGCTTAGGCCCAGACCACGACGTATCAGCTTGTTTAGCTTGTGCTTCCTTCAACCGACGGACACTTAGACGTCGGTCGGAGTTTGCAGAAGAGTGTTTTGGTCCCGCTTTTGCATATAAAATGCCGTCGGAGACTCCGACTACACATTTAGCTAAAAAACGCAAGGAAAAGGACCGACACTTGCGGCCCGCGGTTTCGGCTGAAACCACGGTTAGGCCTACCGCGAGTGTCTCTGTTTCAGCTGAAACAGAGTCCTCGGTTCTTCCTTCGGCCGCAAGCATGCCTCCGACAACAGAGGCCACAGAGGCCCCGGCTGAGTCGGCTACAGAAATTACTACCGAAGAAGCAGGCACACAAGAATTGTCCGACACCATTCCGTTGGACATTTCCACTCCTGCACGTGGGGCAGCTAGACCCCCTGCTTCTATGTCTATTAAGGCCTTCTCCAGGGCTAAAGCAGCTAAACTTTCCAAGGCCTTACCTACAAAAGCTCCCCCTCTCAGACCTTCCTCAAGTTCTCAGATTCTCAGCCTTGCTGAGGACCTTATTTCTTTGATCAGGGGATCCCAACCGCATCCAGACAGGGCCTCACAACCCCCTCCTGAAAAAAGGCCTAGGACTGAACCCTCTGAACCTCTTTCCTCTGACTATTCCTCGGATGGATCAGATTTATCAGACCATCAGGAAGGACCCTACTCACCTTATGAGGATTCGGATGCAGAAGACTCCATTCCTTCTGCCTCCCCCCCAAGAAGAATTTTCATTTGGGGAAACTCTACATTCAATGAGGGAACATTTCCAATGGCAGGGTCAGGATTTTTCTGATTCTAGGAAAAGGCTAAGGACTTTTTTACACTTACCACAGCACAGGCCTTTAGCCATACCACCTGTACTATCAGTTGTTGATGATGCATACAATGATGCCAGTTCAGCCCCTGATTCTCTTCCCCCGGCCCCTGCCAAACCAGACAGATATTACAGGGTCCCGGATTCTCACTTCCACTTGTACAAGGCCCACGCTGCAGACCCAGAAACCATTTCTCAGGGCCCTAAGGGTGTTGCAGCTGCCTCTGCCAAAAACCCCCTACCCTCTGAAAGAGAATCAAGAGCATTAGAGAGATGGGGTAAAAAGGTTTATACGTCTGCTACTCTTTCTGCCAGGGCTTTAAACTGTCAATTTCACATGATACAGTACCAGGAATTTTTGTTAGATCAGCTGAATAAAAAGCTTTCCTCTCCTGACCCTTTAGACCGTAAGTCCCTTCAGGAGTTGGTACACAATTCTCAGCAGGTCAGTAACCATTTTTTAAAATGTGGCTATGATGCACTGGAGGCTTCATTTAGATCAGCTATGACTGGAGCAGTGATTTGAAGGCATGCCTGGCTAAAAGAGCAATCCTTGCCAGACCATGTTAAGTCTAAACTCCTAGATGCCCCTATGGAGAAACAAAGTTTATTTGGCTCCCCGGCACAGGAGGTTCTAAAGAAAGTGGAAGAAAAAGCAAAATCTGTGCAAACAGTCAAGGATTTTCTGCAGGTCCAACCTCCGAGGTTCAGCAGAAATGGCCTTCAAAGAATTGGTCCTTTCCAGACACCTCCAGAGCACAGAGAGGCAGAAATAGACACCCAAGAGGCAGAGGTCAATCAAGGGGTGCCTACAGGGGCCGTCAGTGGCAACCTGACAACCAGAGGAGTGTCTCCACAGCTGCGACTGCAACCACTTCCACAGGACAGACACAATGACTTGGCTCTGATTCCGCCTACCAGGGAACAATTGGAAGCACCCTTGGGCGGAAAGTTAGCTTTATTTTCAAAAAACTGGCATTGCATTACAGGAGACAAATGGACTTTGCAAACAATAGACAAAGGCTACAGGTTTCACTTCCACACTTTACCAAAAGAGAGAGGAATGCCAAACCTTCCACCAAGCCAGAAGTCAGAGGCTCTAAAACAAATCATCAACTTACTAAGGATGAGAGCAATAGAAAAGGTACCATCTATGGAACAAGGCCAAGGATTTTACTCCAGACTATTCCTTGTACCAAGAAAAGAAACTCAATGGAGGCCTATTCTCGACTTGTCCGCACTGAACACGTATCTCATTGTACCAAAATTCAAGATGCTGACCCTACAGCAACTTCTTCCCATGTTGGGCAAGGAGTCTTGGCTGGTGACTCTAGATCTCAAGGAGGCATAACTGCACGTCCCCATACGACCAGATTGCAGAAGACACCTCAGATTTCTTGCAGGATCAGAGCATTATCAATTCTCAGCATTGCCCTTTGTCTTATCTACTGCACCCAGAGTATTCACGAAATGCCTGGCATCAGTAATTGCACATTGCAGGCTTCAGGGAATTCAAATCTACCCATACCTGGACGACTGCCTAATACAAGCGGACAACAAGACAAAAATAATAAAGGATTTGGCCTATGTCATACAACTGCTGCAAGCCTTGGGATACACAGTCAACATACAGAAGTCAAGACTAGTGCCATCCCAAAGGATAACATTTTTGGGTGCAGAACTGGACACAATAACTCAGATGGCTTTTCTCACAGAAGAAAAACAAAAACAACTTCCAGTCTATTTCACGGCATTGACAAGACAAACTCAGCTTACTGCAAGGAAAGTCCTGCAGGCCCTGGGTTACATGGCATCCTGCATAATCTTGATCCCACATGCCAGACTACATATGAGAAAATTACAATGGTACCTAAGAAATGTATGGTCTCAACACAGACACAGTCTAGAAACCATGATACCAATCATTCCATGCCTGAGAAAAGAATTCCTGTGGTGGGCTCAGGCCTGCCAGACCAACAGAGGCTTGCCTTTCCACAAACCACAACCAAAGCAGACCATCACCACAGACGCCTCAGACCTAGGCTGGGGCGCACACATGGAAGACAAGTGTATCCAAGGCCTATGGTCCCAAGACCAGCTGAATCTACACATAAATCTAAAGGAGATGCTGGCAGTGAAGCATGCAATAGAGGCATTCAAATCATTCCTCCAGCAAGGACACCTGCTGATAAGGACGGACAATACCACAGTCATGTGGTACATCAACAAACAGGGAGGCACGCATTCCTACCCTTTATGCCGGATGGCAATGGAACTGTGGAACCTAGGCCTGAATCTCAACATTCAACTGCAGGCCAGATTCGTACCAGGAAAAGAGAATTCACTAGCAGACAAATTAAGCAGAACTACCACGGATGCTCACGAATGGATGCTGCATCCAGATATCTTCAAAACCATAACAAAAAAATGGGGAATGCCAGAGATAGACCTGTTCGCCTCCCCACTCAACCACCAACTGAAGAAATTCTGCTCAAGAGAATACCACCCACAAGCCTGGAGGGTGGACTCCCTTTCTTTCAGCTGGAGGGCCCTGACAGTTTATGCCTTTCCACCTCTCCCATTGATGTACAAAGTTCTACTGAAGATCAGGGAGGAACAGCCAAAGGTAATTCTGATAGCTCCAGACTGGCCAAGGCAGCATTGGTACCCGCTACTGAGAAGCATGTCTCGGACGAACCCATGGACTCTACCTCTATGGCCTTTACTTCTAACACAGAGCAACTACAAGACCCTGCATCCAAACTTGAAAACTCTGCAGCTAACTGCCTGGAAAATTGCATAAAACAAAACCAACCTGTTTTATCTCAGAGGGTCAAGGACATTATCCTGGAGGCTCGCAGACCCTCCACAAGGAAAACATACTCAGCCAAATGGAAGAGATTCCTCATTTGGAGTGCATCAAAGGGAACAGATGTCACGCTTGCAAACCTAGCACACATCCTAGAATACTTAGCAGCACTGTTCCACAATGGCCTGTCCTATTCTTCCATCAAGATTCATGCTTCAGCAATTTCAGCAGAGTACAACATGGATCCTCCTATCTTCTCTCAACCTCTCCTCAGACAATTTCTAAGAGGGATCAAAAATGTAAACCCTCCAAGGAAACTACCTCTGCCTGCATGGGATCTCAATTTTGTGCTGAAAAAATTAACACTTCCCCCTTTTGAACCAGCAGCATCAGCAGACTTACAGTTCTTATCTTGGAAAACTGCCTTCCTTCTAGCAATCACTTCAGCAAGAAGGGTATCCGAGTTACAGGCATTAATGGCAGTACAGCTTTTCCTCATCTTTCACCAGAATAGAGTGTCTCTGAGAACCAATCCTACTTTCATGCCAAAGGTTGTATCCAGGGTATCCTTGAACCAAGCTATTCATTTACCTACGTTCTTCCCTAACCCACAGAACAGGGGGGAAAAGCTACTACACACCTTGGATGTTCATAGACAACTGCGCTACTATCTGGACAGAACTAAGACCAGCAGAAAAACTGACCAGCTTCTGGTAGCATATGCAACAGGAGTGCAAGGGAAAGCAATTTCCAAACAGACAATTTCAAAATGGATAGGAAATTGCATTAGATTCTGTTACTCTTTTCATGGAAAGACAACTCCAGAAAATATCAGGCCTCACTCCACAAGGACTACAGCCACCACTACAGCTTTCCTACGAGGAGTGGCTACCAAAGACATTTTAGAAGCTGCTACTTGGAGCTCCGTGCATACATTTGCCAAGCATTACAATCTTCCTTTATACTCCAGATCCCGAGCAGGCTTTGCAACTGCAGTTTTACAAGGGATCTTAACTACACCATCTATATCTTAGTGCTTCCTCCCCCAGTTTGGCTATGGTATTCTACCCATATGTTATGACTGCAGATGCATCCTTGAAGGACATAGTACAGTTTTGTACCTACCATAAATGTAGATGCCGATAGGTATGCATCTGCAGTCAGGATTACCCACCCTCCTTCCCCTCTGTGGTACTCCTAGGGTGCTTACCCCTCTTTCAGCTAGCTGGGGGAATCTATTATGGTGTATTTGTTTGCATGTATATATATATATATATATATATATATATTTTTTTTTTTTTTGTTTGCTACTGTTTGGAATTTTTCAACATTTTCCAAATTTAGCCTTCCTAGAGGGCACCTGGCATCTGGGGCAAGAAACACTGCGGAAAATGGCGTCGGCTGATGCCTTTATACCCCAGGAGCTATGACGTCGGGTGAAGTGCGACATCAGCCGTGGCCAGACCCAGACTTTGGAATCCGGCCGACCGAGGGCTGCCTGAGGCAGGACAACCCATATGTTATGACTGCAGATGCATACCTATCGGACATCTACATGTATGGTAGGTACAAAACTGTACTTTTTGCAGGGGGGGCAAGCCCCCCTGCACCCCTCTACAACCCCTGCAGATTATATCCTACAGCAGATGGCCATTGAATTCTGCTTGCCAGGGACAATGGAAGCTAGTTTGACACTAGGTGTGGTGATGCTTGTGATGTCTGTGTCATCCTCGCCCATTTACAGCATTACAAAAAACCCTGGAGTGTTGAGACAGCATATGTCATGCTACTGGGTTGGCTGTACTCCTTACTTCTCATTCACCTTCTCAACATGCAGGTGGCTGCAGAAAACATAAGTAGTAATGAAAAGTTTAAGTTAGGAGCATTTGGAACAATAACAAGCTGCCGATGGTAAGATGGAGAAGGTGCACAAGTCTTGTACAACCTGTATAAAGGAAGATAGTAGTGGAATGCATCAGTGCCCTGTTATGGTGGATGTTGATTAAACATGGAAACATAAATTATGTAGGCAAAATACATCTTGAGAAGACCTGGTCTGCCATTCATCTGTTTTATGGAAAAGTTGGTATTACATTATTTAAAGTATAGTATAAAATGTATTCTTTGTATTCATTTTACTTTTACAAGATAGACTTCAAGGTAAAATGGGCAGAAGGTTTTCATCTTTGCTTAACTTGCTTGGTAGGCTGTGAAATACAGAACAGTCTGAAAAATGGTTTCTCCCAAAAGTTGTCGAGTTTTGTTCCTCTGTTTTTAGGTTGTACCTACATCTTGTGCAGTTTTCTTTCTTTTGCCTTGGTGTCCCTTACATTGTGAACTTTTAGAAACACACTCTCATTTCTTTCCTTTCCTTGCTGTCTACATGTTGAGTTCCAGTAACATTGAATTATAAGGTGTTTAGTGCAGACATTGTAACATCTTGGTTAGTGTCATTTGGAGAGCCTTGTTCCTTTTATATGCTATTGTTGAAATGTTGGTCTTGGCAGTTTGCATAGAGGGTAATGGCTCCTCTGTTTCTTTTGCCTGTACTCCTAATATATGTGTATGTGTGTGTGTGTGTGTGTGTGTGTGTCTGTCTGTCTGTCTGTGTATAAAATATGTATTTGCTACTTTCTTAGTGTTTTCCATATCTGAGTCATATGCAGTGAAAAAAAGGTTTTGGCACATTTTCCTGTTATGATGTTCATCATCCCTCTATTCCTGTATATTTCTTTGGATTATTATTTCCAAGTGTGTTGCTTATGCATTATGCTATTGTACATCAGGTTAGATTTGTAGTTTTACTAAGTACTGTTTTATTATTTGTCTGTGTGAATCCACATTGTTGCAGTGTTTGTCATCTACAGAGATTATTTTCCTTCCGAAGTCTGCGGTGTTGTGCATCTTCGTTAAAGATTGTTGCCTGTAAGCTTCTCTTTGAATTGACTCAGAATCCAACTCCCTCTTCTAAAGGTTGAAGAGTATTTTTACTGTAGATGTTATCTTCTCTTCGTTTGTAAAAACTGAACAGAAGTAGATGTCCTTCAAGGATGCATCTGCAGTCCTTACAAATGGGTTGTCCTGTCGTCAGGCAGCCCTTCGGTCGGCCGGATTCCAAAGTCTGGGTCCGGCTTCGGCTGGTGTCGCACTTCACCCGACGTCATCGCTGCAGTTTTTCGGGTATAAAGGCATCAGCCGACGCCATTTTCCTCAGTCTTTCTTGCCGCGTGGCGCCCGAAGCAGAAGCTGTTCGCAAGTGCCGGTCGGTCAGATCCAGAGATTACTACTACCGAATACTACTTCGAAGACTTCTAAAAAGCTAAGTACCCCGTTGGGGACTCTTTCTTGCCTCAGCCGATGTCAGAGAAAGTGAATAACTGTTTATCTTGTGGGAAACAAATACCTCATAAAGATTTCCACTCCTACTGTATACATTGTTTAGGCCCAGACCACGATGAAGCAGCTTGTCTAGCCTGTGCTTCTTTTAACTGACGGACGCTTAGATGTCGGTCGGAGTTTGCTGAACAGATTTTCGGCTCTGATTTTGCCTATATTATGTCGTCGGATCCTCCGACAACGCAAATTTCCAAAAAACGTAAAGAAAAGGACCGACACTCGCGGTCCGCGGTTTCGGCCGAAACCGCGATTAAGCAAACCGCGAGTGTCTCGGTTTCGGCCGAAACCGAGCAAGCGGTTCTTTCTTCAGCCGAAACCATGCCTTCTACCGAGGCCTCCTCTAACCTGGTAGAATCGGCTTCTGAAATCCAACCTTCTGTTGCGGTTTCTCAGGAATTATCAGACACTATTCCCCTGGATATTTCAACCCCTGCACGTGGAGCTGCTAGGCCTCCTGCAGCCATGTCTATTAAGGCCTTTGCCAGGGCTAAAGCAGCCAAAGCTTCAAAAACTGTGCCTGCCAAACCCCCCTCACACAGGCCCAGCACTAGCTCTCATATGCTTTCTTTGGCTGAGGATCTAATTTCTTTAATTCGTGGATCCCAGCCTCATCCAGACAGGTCCTCTCTCCCACCTCCAGAAAAGAGGCCTAGAGCAGAGCCCCCTGAACCAGTATCCACTGATGATTCCTCTGATGACTCAGAACATACAGACCCTCCTGAGGCTTCTTATTCTCCTTACAAAGACTCTGATGTGGAAGAGTCCATTCCTTCAGCCTCTCCACCTGAGGAATTTTCCTTTGGGGAAACCTTGCATGCTATGAGGGAACAATTTCAGTGGCAGGGCCAAGATTTCTCAGACTCCAGAAAAAGGCTTAGAACCTTTCTACATTTGCCACAACATAGGCCTTTAGCTATACCTCCAGTTCTTTCTGTTGTAGATGATGCATTTAATGATGCTTGCACTGCTCCTGATTCATTACCTCCGGCTCCTGCTAAGCCCAATAGGTTCTACAGGGTCCCGGACACTCATCACCATTTATACAAGGCTCCTTTTGCAGATCCAGAGACTATCTCCCAGGGCCCTAAAGCTGTAGCAGCTACTTCTACTAAAAACCCCCTCCCCTCTGAAAGGGAATCCAGGTCCTTAGAGAGATGGGGTAAAAAAGTTTACACTTCTGCTACCTTGTCAGCTAGGGCTTTGAACTGCCAATTTCATATGATTCAATATCAAGAGTTTATGCTTGACCAGTTAACTAAAAAGCTGTCCTCTGAAGAATCTTTAGATAAAAAATATGTTCAGGAAATGGTACATAACATACAGCAAGTTAGTAACCATTCTTTAAAATGTGGCTATGATGCACTGGAGGCTTCCTTTAGATCAGCCATGACTGGCACAGTTGTCAGGAAACATGCATGGTTGAAAGAACAGGCATTACCAGACCATGTCAAATCAAAGCTTTTGGATGCACCCATGGACAAGGTCAATTTATTTGGTTCCCCTGCTCAGCAGGTACTAAAAAAGATGGAAGAGAAGGCGAAATCTGTACAAACGGTGAAAGATTTCTTACAGGTTCAACCTCCAAGGTTTAGCAGGAACTGGCCTTCCAAGAATTGGTCCTTTCCGGACTCCTCTAAGACTCAGAGAGGCAGGAATAGGCGTTCTAGAGGCAGAAACCAATCCAGGGGTGCCTACAGGGGACGCCAGTGGCAAGGTAACAACCAGCGAGGCACGGACGCAGCCACCACCACTACAACAACTCAATCACAGTGACTTGACAGTGGCACCGCCTACCAGGGAACAACTAGAAGCACCCTTAGGCGGAAAGCTAACCTTATTTTCAAAAAACTGGCATTGCATCACAAGGGAAAAATGGATTTTGCAAACTATAGACCAAGGTTACAGGTTCCATTTCCATACTCTACCAGGGAAGAGAGGAATGCCAAACCTACCACCTACTCAAAGGACAGAAGCTCTAAAGCAAATATCTCAGCTATTAAGAATGAGAGCTGTGGAAAAGGTACCATCTATGGAGCAAGGAAAGGGATTTTACTCCAGACTCTTCCTGGTACCAAGAAAAGAAAACAAATGGAGACCCATTCTAGACCTGTCCGCTTTAAACACATTCCTCATTGTTCCAAAATTGAAAATGCTGACCCTACAGCAGCTTCTTCCCATGCTGGGCAAGGAGTCTTGGCTGGTAACTCTAGATCTCAAGGAGGCATACCTGCACGCCCCCATCGACCAATTTGCAGAAGATACCTCAGATTTCTTGCAGGATCAGAGCATTATCAATTTTCAGCATTGCCCTTTGGCTTATCTACTGTGCCCAGAGTGTTCACGAAATGCCTGGCATCAGTAATTGCTCATTGCAGACTTCAGGGGATCCAAATTTATCCCTACCTGGACGACTGCCTGATACAAGCGGACAACAAAAGCAAGCTAACAGAAGACTTACAAAGAGTCATTTACCTGCTGCAAGCCTTGGGATATACAGTCAATATAAAAAAGTCAAGGCTGATTCCATCCCAAAGAATAACCTTTCTGGGTGCAGAGCTGGACACATCAAAACAAATGGCATTCCTAACTGCAGAAAAGAAAGAGCAACTACCCCTCTACTTCTTGGCATTAACAAAGCAGAACCATCTAACTGCAAGAAAAGTACTGCAAGCTCTAGGCTTCATGGCATCCTGCATAATTCTGGTCCCTCATGCCAGACTGCATATGAGAAAGCTACAGTGGTACCTAAAGAATTTGTGGTCCCAACACAAGCACAGCCTAGAAACCAAAATTCCAATAATCCCATGCCTGAAACAAGAGTTCCTATGGTGGGCTCAGGCCTGTCAATCAAACACAGGATTGCCCTTCTGCAACAGCCAACCAAGCCAAACCATCACGACAGATGCCTCAGACCTCGGTTGGGGGCACACATGCTGGGCAAGTGCATACAAGGCTTATGGACTCAAGACCAGCTGCCTACACATAAATCTAAAGGAAATGCTGGCAGTAAAATTGGCAATCCAGTCATTCAGACCATTTCTCCAAGAAGGTCAGTTGATGATAAGGACAGACAACACCACAGTTATGTGGTACATCAACAAACAGGGAGGCACACATTCATATCCTCTATGCCGGCTGGCACTGGACCTATGGGATGTGGCCCTGAGCTACAACATTCAGTTACAAGCAATTTTTGTACCGGGAAAAGAAAACATTCTAGCAGACATATTAAGCAGAACTACCACAGATGCCGACAAATGGATGCTTCATCCGGACATCTTCAAAGCCATCACAAGAGAATGGGGATTACCACAAATAGACTTGTTTGCATCCCCACTCAATCACCAGCTAAAGAAATTCTGCACAAGGACGTACCACCCACTTGCTTGGAAGGTGGACTCCCTATCTTTCAGTTGGAAAAACCTGACAGCATACGCATTCCCACCTCTTCCTTTGATGCACAAGGTGCTTCTGAAGATCAAAGAGGACCGTCCAAGGATCATTCTGATAGCTCCAGACTGGCCAAGACAACATTGGTACCCATTGCTGAGGAGCATGTCTCGGGAACAAATATGGACACTACCCCTGATCCCATTACTGTTAACGCAGAACAACTACAACATCCTGCATCCAAACCTGAAAACTCTGCAGCTAACTGCCTGGAACATTACATAACAGCAATTAACCCAAATTTATCCCAAAGGGTTAAAGACATAATCCTGGAGGCTCGTAGACCTTCAACAAGAAAGAATTATGCAGCAAAATGGAAAAGATATCTCATTTCGAGTACTGCAAAGCGAGATGATGTGACACTGCTAAACATAGCCAACATCCTGGAGTACTTGGCAGAGCTCTTCCACACAGGCCTGTCCTATTCTTCCATCAAGATACATGCATCAGCTATTTCAGCAGAATACAGCTTGGATCCTCCTGTCTTCTCTCATCCTCTGCTCAGACAGTTTCTGAGAGGAATTAAAAATGTAAAACCTCCCAGGAAACCACCATTGCCAGCATGGGACTTGAACTTTGTGCTAGAAAAATTGACACTTCCCCTTTCGAGCCAGCAGCAACAGCAGAATTACAATACTTATCCTGGAAGACTGCTTTCCTGCTGGCAATAACTTCAGCAAGAAGGGTCTCTGAACTACAGGCATTAATGGCAGTGCAACCCTTCCTGATCTTCCATCAAGATAGTGTCCATGAGAACAAATCCTACATTTATGCCTAAGGTGGTATCCAGAGTGTCATTAAATCAGGCTATCCACCTACCTACATTCTTCCCAAACCCACAGAACAGGGGAGAAAGACTCTTGCATACCTTGGATGTACATAGTCCTGTCCAGGTAGTAGCGTAATTGTCTAAGTCCAATAGAAAAACTGACCAGCTTCTGGTAGCATATGCCACAGGAAAGGAAGGAAAACCAATTTCAAAACAGACAATCTCCAAATGGATTGGAAATTGCATTAGATTTTGTTACTCCTACCATGGAAAGAAAACTCCAGAGAACATCAGGCCTCACTCCACAAGGGCTACAGCCACTACCACAGCTTTCTTACGAGGAGTGGCTACCAAGGACATTATAGAGGCTGCTACTTGGACCTCCGTGCATACATTTGCCAAGCATTACAATTTACCTTTATACTCTAGATCCCGAGCAGGTTTTGCCACTGCTGTTTTGCAAGGGATCCTAGCTACACCATAATCTCTACTCTTTTCCTCCTCCCCTTGTTTAGCTATGGTATTCTACCCATTTGTAAGGACTGCAGATGCATCCTTGAAGGACATAGTACAGTTTTGTACCTACCATAAATGTAGATGTCCGATAGGAATGCATCTGCAGTCAGGATTACCCACCCACCTTCCCCTCTACTACTCCTAGGGCATTTGCCATCCTTCAGCTAGCTTGGGGGGGATCTATTATGGTGTATTTGTTTGTATATATGTACATACATGCTTATTTTATGTGTTTGCTCTCTACTATTTGGAAACATTGGCATTTATCCAAATTTAGCCATCCAAGAGGGCACCTGGCATCTGGGGCAAGAAGCACTGAGGAAAATGGCGTCGGCTGATGCCTTTATACCCGAAAAACTGCAGCGATGACGTCTGGTGAAGTGCGACACCAGCCGAAGCCGGACCCAGACTTTGGAATCCGGCCGACCGAAGGGCTGCCTAACGACAGGACAACCCATTTGTAAGGACTGCAGATGCATTCCTATCGGACATCTACATTTATGGTAGGTACAAAACTGTACTTTGTCATGTACCTGCTTTTACTGATACCTTCTGTATAGTTTGCTTCACCTGTATTAAGCCTCCATGTTCTTCCCACATTTTCCTTTGCACCTTTATATATAACTGCAGATGACAGTGTAATATTCTTATTGACTTAAGTCCTCTTTCAAACAGTAAACCATCTTCTTAAATAAAGAATAGCAAAATAGTGATGCTTCCACTCCTTTTAGCCTCTCTGTCTTCATACACTGAGTTCCCTTATGCCTCCTGGGCTACTGCTGTATCAAGCAGTACATCAGTGTCATTTAAGCAACAGATTTCCATATCTCAAATACAAAGGTACATTTCTTAGTTTCTATACACTTTCTGTGTTCCAGGACAAACATACTTGTGTACAAAGCATCATTTTGTACCCGGTCTTGTCATCTGTCGCAGTTAGAGTGTAAAGATGACTGCGTATCTGTATATGAGCCTTTGTGGAGAGATCCTAAAGTAAAAATGAAAGAATCCACTCTTTCATACAGCATAATTATGAAATTATCTCTGGGAGAAGGCAAAGAATACTTTTACAGTGCTGATTTCCATTGTTTATGGGAACATAGATAAAAGCTTTGTGTTGAGAATTTATATGGAGAATTCTTTTTCAGGTAATTACTTTACTGATAAGAGGGCCAATTTACTGATAACTGTATTTAAATAGCAGTAAATGAGGAATTAAGTAGCATGTAGCAAGTAACTGTGTTTCAGATTTTGTGTAAACAAAGACTATAAATCTGTAAGAGCACGTGTTTGTATGGCGGAAAGCAGTAAAAAATAGTTCAGTACTTTGCCTTTTCTCTGATAGTTTATGATCTTTTACTGCCTTCTGAAGTGAGGTAGAAAAACACGGTCAACAGGCACTGATTTGCCGAGTAGCAGTATTAATCATATAAATTATTACAGACGGTTAGCAAGGCACTAGTGAGCTTTGCATTTTTTTTTAGTTATAAGCAGACAGTTGTATTCGCTTCTTTATGGTTTGTTGTAATTGGAATAAACTTAAGGCTTCAAGGCATAGTCCATCCAGGCTTTTAGGCATCTTTGTGCAGTTTGTTACTGTGCTTGTTTAAGAAAAGTGCCACTTAAAAGAATCCTTCTTGCTGAGAAAGTTGTGTTCAGTACAAGTGTCTGGTCACCTGTAACCCAGAATGGAATGATAAGGTCATTATTGAAGATCAAGTGCAAAGGGTTTTACCATTTCTGATCTTGTAAAGTGGGCTTTAAAATGTGTAAGTTGTACTGAAGTTACTTCAGTGGACTTATGTTTATTAAGTGTAATAAATTGGTGTTTCTGTTTACTGAATGCTGAGCAACTGTCCATGTACCTTCTGATTCCAGGTCATCTAGCCCCACCATCTGATGATGCATTAGTGGGAAGTAGTAGTTTGTAATGGATTAGCATATAAAGTAACCAGAATGCAGTGCCATCAGTAAATCACTTGTCCACTAAATCAATAAATAAGTGCACAGCTATATTCAAGTAAACGGTAACAAAAGTATGATGGAACAGGATAAGATTCTTAGTAAGGTTTATAGTGCTTGGCATGCAGAATAATAAAACAGGTGTAAAACTAATACATCAATATCTATGATGTATTGATTGATAACTTTTAGGGAGAAAGCTACAGATGTTTGTATAACCTCACTGACAGCCGTATTATGCTATAACTCAAGGAATTAGTGCTATAAAGAAACCATTTTGAATAATTTGCGCATTTGTGAAAATGAAGATTTAGTAAAGTGATCATTTCATAGTAGACAAACAAGAAACAAATATACCCTCCAACTAACACAGCAGTTACCATATATTTTATATAACAAGTTAAAACAACCAGCAATAAAATAGACAAGCGCTTTTGCACAAAGTCCTTCATCAGATCTATACAAAAAAAAATAAAACAAATGATATTTAAAAAAAATAACCAATCACAAGTACACTACATCAGTAGATGGTGTCGCCTTCAAGGTCGGTTTTAAAGGAACATATCCATTCAAGCCCGGATATTTGTCTGCCTGTAAATTAATTATCCATTTCAATTCTGCTATTTCAGTCATGTTGACAAGATCTCCTCCCCTTATATCAACATCAGTAACTTCCAATACTGAAAAAATGAAATAGTGGCTGCTGTTACTCTTAATATGTGTATATAATGCGCTCAAACTATTCTTATTCCTAATATCCCTGAGGTGCTGCAAGACATGATCTTTCAACAATCCGTTTGTCTTGCCTATATAAAATGCTTCACATAATTTACAGCTAGCTAGATAGATCAAATTGCTAGTTCTGCATACAATTAAAAGTAAACACTTTCCGCATTAATGGCTTTACAAGTTCTGCAGGGAAAAATACCCATTCTATCAGAGTTAATACAGGGCTCCTTCCTATGACCATAACACAGTTGTCTTGAGAGAGAAATTATTCTTTTAAACAAAATTGGGCTTAGCATCTACTACCTCCTTGAGATAAAAGGATCGGCCAATTGCTAGAAATAACATCACAGATACTACTGATATCACTACGATATGCAAGAGGTACCCTGCATTTCAAGTTGGAATCTCTTCTTTTGCCTAAAATCCCTGTTTTTTGTTTATGGTTCCCCAGTAGTTGATCTTGCAGACAAGGCATCTGGTTGCTTTCCATCAATCTTATGCTTACTGTAACCTCTCTTTAAAAAAAATCAGATGGCAGTTTATTAATAGTTAACAGATTCTCAATGTCATCTCTGTGAAGTCTTGATGCCCTGAGAAATTGACCTTTCAAAACAGTTTTTAAAATGTGTCTGGTGCATACTAGACCTTTGTAAAATGCTATATATAACTCCAGCAACTCTTTCTGTAAAAAAATGTTTTGAAAGGTCAATTTCTCAGGGCATCAAGACTTCACACAGATGACACTGAGAATCTCTTGCCTATTAATTGTCATCTGATTTTTTTTTTTTTTTTAAAGAGAAGTTACAGTAGGCATGAGATTGGTTGTTTTTCATTTTGTTAATAAGAACAATTTATCTCTCAAAAAGACAACTGTGTTATGGTTATAGGAGGAAGCACTGTATTAAGTCT
This sequence comes from Protopterus annectens, assembly GCF_019279795.1. NCBI lineage: Eukaryota > Metazoa > Chordata > Ceratodontiformes > Protopteridae > Protopterus > Protopterus annectens. Next base: position 916,733,410 of record NC_056746.1, on the reverse strand, counting down.
GATAGAATGGGTACTTTTCCCTGCAGAACTTGTAAAGCCTGCAGTTTGATGTCCAGTTTTAATGTTTTTATACATCCATTAATGCGGAAAGAGTTTACTTTTAATTGTTATGCAGACTACAGAACTAGCAATTTCTTCTATCTAGCTAGCTGTAAATTATGTGAAGCATTTTATATAGGCAAGACAAACAGATTGTTGAACGATCATGTCTTGCAGCACCTCAGGGATATTAGGAATAGGAATAGTTTGAGTGCGTTATATAAACATACTAACAGTAACAGCAGACACTCTTTCATTTTTACAGTATTGGAAGTTATTGATGTTGATATAAGGGGAGGAGATCTTGTCAACTAGACTGAAATAGCAGAATTGAAATGGAGAATTAGTTTACAGGCAGACAAATATCCTGGTTTGAAAGCCGCGGTCGTGCAGCGGTAGCGTTGTCGCCTCACAGCAAAAGGTTCTCCTGTTCGATTCTCAGCTGGGAGCGCCTTCTGTGTGGAGTCTGCATGTCCTCCCCGCGGTTGAGTGGCGTTCGAAAGACCTGCATGAATGGGTGTTCCTTCGTTTAAGGTTGGGCGTTGAGCTGGCACCTCGGCACCATAAAAATCGACTGCCAGGCATTCGCTGACTGGAGTTCTGCTGTGGCTACCCCTAACCGGGAAAAGCCGAAAGAAAAACAACAAATATCCTGGTTTGAATGGATATATTCCTTTAAAACTGAACTTGAAGGCGAGACCATTATGTCACTGATCTATTGATGTAGTATACTTCTGACTGGTTATTTTTTATATATTTTTTTTGTTATATAGATCTGATGAAGCACTTGTGTGTGTGAAAGGGCTTGTCTGTTTTATTGCTGTTGATTTTAACTTGTATTAATATATATGGTAACTGCTGTGTTAGTTGGGTGGTATTTTTTTTTGTTTGGATATTCTTTGTGTTACCTAAACGACTTTTAGTTGCCTGCATTTCTTTTTTTTTCTTCGTTATTTCATAGTAGACATCTGTTCATTATATTGGGATAGACAGCTGTTTACTGCAGTGCGACATCTGTGTTACTAGAAATGTATTTGTAGCAAATGGAGTGCTGCAGTTAATATTCTGAAATCAGGAAAAAGATCAACTGAAGTGCTTCCTAGATCTTAACAGCATTTCGGTGTCATTAAGAAACTTCTGTTGAGTACTATTAAGTTTGGGTCTTTTGCAATTTCGGCCTAGTTCATGTACTCTTTATTCCTTGGCATCATTCCTTATACCTTCAGTGATGCCAATGTCATATCTCCAAAGGGAAGTAGCTGCTGTGAAAACCACAACCAATTTTTTTTTTTGTTTTTGGGGGGGGGGGCAAAGTTAACATAGTGTTTCTACACTTTCTGATTTTTATAGAATTCTGAAATTTGTACTTGCTATAAAAAGACAAGAATGTATGCTTATTAAGTTTGCGTTATACAACTGCCTATTAAGTTTTGAGATGTAGAAAACATTGTGACTTGCTGCATACTGACAGTGTATATTTTTATGCTGTTACTTGAGTTCATTCATTTATTCTGCAGTGTCCAGTATATCTTGTTTAGAGTTGTGAAACAGCGCATTTCCCAGCAAGCAGTGGGTATAATTCAGAAAACGTTTACTGGATGACACACGAGTCAATCACAGGGACACAAATGCATATGTGCATTTCATAGGATTGTCAGTTGATCTGGTTGCATGTCTTTGGATTTTAGAGACAAATGAGAAACCCAGGCAACAACCTGTGCAAAGACAAGAGAAGTGCACACATTCTCTCCAAAAGCCAATGCAGCTGAAAACTGAACCAGAAAAACAAGCAGTGTTAGGCAGCAGCTCTTAAAGGTGCACAGCTATGCCCCACTGGTTTCTTTAGATGAAATGATTTTGTCTTTCTCTTGGTAAAATACTTAAGAGCAAGTTAGTATGTGCTGCATCTTCAAATCCCTGAATCCCTCGTCATTCATTTGATACATATTTCATAGGTTCATAGGTGTGTACTAGGCTAATGACCACTTGGGCCTTTATATGCGTAGTAGTACAACCTTAATGTGTCACACAAGTTACATGTATTAGATATTTATATAGGAGGTGATTGCTAGTTATTACATGATTTACTGACTGCCTGTGTCCATCAGAGAGAGAGGTGCCAGAACAGGGGTGATTTTTTGATTTCCCATCCAGTTGTCCAAGTCACTCTTAAATAGGGTTAGGGAATGAATTTGTTTCACATGGATGAGGAACCTATTCCAGAGAATGGGAATTCTCTCAGCTACATATGTATCTCTCCAGTATGTCCTGTTTATGTTACTAGCTAAATTTAGTTCTTTATATCTAGTGGTTCTGATGCTATTTATTTTGCAGAGGTACAGAAGAGCAGGGTCCTGGGATGCCTTGTATGCCAGGCATAGATCGCCTGTCTGTAGCCTGTACTAGATAGAGTATAGAGAGAGGGCTTTGAGGCGATCCACATAGGACATTGTGTTTATGCCCTGCAGACTTTTTGAAAGGAACCTTTGTAGCTGTTCAAGTTGCTTCTCGTGTCTGGTCACTTATATACTGAAGGAGGCATGGCATAGTGATGGGGTCTGATGAGGGCATGGCATAGTGATGGGGTCTGATGAGGGCATGGCATAGTGATGGGGTCTGATGATGGCATGGCATAGTGATGGGGTCTGATGAGGGACAACTAAAGTCATGCAGTGACTTCCCTGAACCTAGATACCATGCCCTTACCTATAAGTTGAGCAACATAGAAGGATTTCCTTACTTCCTTGAACACATTTTGGCTAAAAGCCAGGTTACTGTCTACATATGTTCCCAGATCCCTGACTAGTGGGTTAACTCTTAGGGAAGTTTTATTGATGATGTGGTTTCCCAGGGTAGACAACTTCCCAAAAGGTGTTATAATGCATATCGTGACACTGTGTTTTAAGCCATGGCTTTGGCACCAGTCATTTGTCTGTGTTGGACTCTCCTGTAAGATGTTTGCATTTTGGGGGGGGGGATTCTATGACTGCCAGTTTCCAGTTATCTGTAAACTCGATCAGTTGAGGCCTTTGAAACTGGCTTTGATTTGTTGGAAGTAGATGCCATAGGTAAGTGGGCCCGGCAAGGGGTCCCAAGGGACTCCTTGGTGAAAGGCCCCAGGAAGTTAGGAATGATGAGACCACCTCCACAAAGAGGCCTATCTGTGAACCATATGGCTATCTAGCATGCTATATAGGGGTTAATGCCTAATTCCATATGTTTGTTAGCAATGCCCAAGTGTGGTATTGTATCAAATGATGTAGCCAGGTCAAGACAGGCAGTATGCATCATTTTGTCCTCATCTGTTGCCTTGGTGACCTTCTCAAAAAAGTCCACCAGGTTCTGTTGCCTTGGTGACCTTCTCAAAAAAGTCCACCAGGTTCGTTAGGCATGACCTTTCTTTGACACTGGTCTGGATCAAGCATCTGTAGGTCTCCTGTTTTTGTTGATCATTTCCATGATAAATTCTTTCCATGGGTTTGCATATAAGACTAGTCAGATTAATGGGTCTGTAGTTTCTGGGAACTGTTGATGGTCTGCCCTTTTGAAGGGAGGTGACCGTTGCAATACTCCATTCTCATGGCATGAAGCCTCTTTTGAGATTGTAGTTAAATAGCAACTCCAGTGGCCCTGGTAGGTCATATTTTAGACTACTCAGTAGGCATCTTGGGATATTATTGGGGACAGTTGAGGCTGTGTTCTGGGCCGTAGCGAGCACAAAAAGGACATGCTCGCTGTTTGAGTTGGTAGGGTTATGTTTGAAAGCATTTCTTGTGGTGGTGGGGGGGTAGATAAGGAACTGAATTTGCCAGCCAGCATATTCGCTATATCACCCGGTTTAGTGAATGTGGCACCATTAATCACCAGTTCACCACATTTCTGTGTGTCCTTTGAGGTTTCTGACAGCTGAAGAAGGCCTTATGGTTTGTGTTTTGCCTGGGAAGCTATTTTGACCTCAGAATTTACTTTAATGGACTTAATTAGCCTTGCTAGTTCCCTGTTTAATTTTATGATAGTTGCGCTTCCTGATATTGGCCATAATTTATTTTTCATTTTATTATATAACCTGTTAAGAGAAAAAGTTTTAAAACATACTGTTATTTGTCTCTTTCTCCCATCTAGCAAAATGAATATGCTATTTGCTGAAGTGTTGGTAAGAAAAGGTCATTGAACCATGTTTATTAAAGATGGGCTTGATCTATGATAGATGTAGTTTGCTTATGAACTTGAATAACATCTGTTTTCTATACTTCTGAATAAAGAAAGTTAATTGCAGTTAAATGAAAGCTTGGTAAAAGGACGCACGGCTGAGTAAGAGTTAGTTTACTGAGGCAAGCTGTGTGTCCTGGAAAATTCCAGCTACCACTGTTAAACTAAGTATTCTGTACCTTTTTTGAACACTCTGTACTAACTGTGGTTTTGAGGTAAACATTCTACACTAGCTGTGGTTTTGAGGTAAAACATTCTTTTCTGAGGTAATTTGTGATATCCTATATGTTTTTCATAGCCAACTGTCAACTGTTAGAAATGTAACAAAAGCTATTTTGGCTGGTAACAGGAAAGTATAAAAGTTGATGTCCGTAAACAAGCTGATCAGATTGAGATCATCTTGGCCAACATGTTGATGTAATCTGGTTAGCAGTTAATAAAGGAAATTTTCATCACCTGAGGCAGATGTGACTCACTTGAATTTTTCTTCTGACATTTTGGTCCTTCGGACCGGAAACCTCTATGAAGATAAGGATCAGACCAACAGAGAGACCGAAAAACCTGCGCAGGTGAGGGTTTCTTATCTTAAGATTCCCTCGATGGAAAAGCCCTCTGATGGATTTGTCGTTGGAAAGAGGCCGGCCGCTCTCTGATCCCTATCTGAGGGACGGTTTCCGAACCAAAAGGGGAAACGGAGTCTCATCTGGTTCAGGTAGGATGAAAACAATTTTCTTTTAATTTAATTTAACCTTGTCGGCAGGGGGTTTTATTTTTAGTTAAGGGTGGGTAGGAATAATTGTTAAGATTATTTTGTTAGGATTACCTGTTATTTTGTTACGATCCCCGTTAAGATAGCCCCATTTTGTAATAAGCCCTGTAAAAATAATTTTGATGCAGTCCTAAAATAAGAAATCTAGGAACACATGGGTTCAAGTTGCTGCAAGTGTGAGAGTGATGTCTGTTTAAATGTTGATGCTAAGTATATGAAAAGTTTAAACAAAAATAATGTTAAATTTTTGAGAAAGTGGAAGTTGAAATACGGTTTTGATGGTACACTGAATAAGAATGCCTGTGCAAAATTGTTTAGAGATTTGAAAAGGGATGCAGGAACTAAAACTAAAAAGCAAAGACAATTGGGATTTCCCCAAGCACAGAAATGGTTAGAAGAAGCAAATAAACGAGCTATAAAAGAAAAACAGTGTCAGGAAAAATAGAAAATAAATCAAAAGGGATCACTGGTGCCAAGTGGAAAAGTAGCTTTATTTTTAGATAAGGAGGATGAGCACACAGTTTGTGCAGTACAAAGGCAGGCAACCGCCCCATCATATGGTGAAATTGCTGCTGCCATACCGGGGGAACCTCCTCAATATCAGTCTGAAGATGTGGGATCTGTACTGCAGGGTGGGTTATTAGCTGCTCAAGGAAATGTTGTGACCCCTCCAATTTACCCACAAATTCCCGTAGTACCTAAAGTTGCTTTGCAACAAGTAGACCAACCTATGCAGTTAAGGTCAGGACCAGCAGGGCAAGGACTTTGGGCTATTAAACTTTCTGACCATTCAGAAGCTCTTCCCTTAATACAAGTTGCAAACCCACAAGCAGGAGATGTTGGACAAGAACCAACTATTTTAGTTTATCGTCCCTGGGCTAGAGAGGATATAAAACGAGCTATGGATGGTATTCCTCATCCCAAGGTTAATTTTCAAAAGTTTTCTGAGGACATAGTTGGTATGCGTTTAAGTTATCATCTAAATGGTTTAGAAGTAGAACAAGTAGTGCGACAAATCCTGGGTCCAGATTGGCACTTAGTTTGTGGTACTTGGACGTGTAAGGCAGATGACGGCACTACTTTAAAGCATAATTCTGGGGTGTTAGACACACGAGTCACTGATCTGTTAGAGAATTTCTGATAAGTGGTGTCCAAGAGCAGATTGGACAGTAATAAATCAGTGCATCCAAAATGATGATGAATCTGTAGATCATTATATTGTAAGACTGACAGAAGTGTTCAATAACCATCGTGGAATGACAGTTCCGCAGGATCAGACTAATGATAGTCCGTATGAACAGCAATTAAAAAATGCTTTCCTTAAAGGTTGTAAGGCTCCGATAAGTAGTTTTTATTACTAAGCACATGGTAGATCACAGAACATGTAGACTGCAGCCTTTGTTTGAATATGCACGACATGCTGAGCGACATTTTAATCTAAAAAAGAAAAAGAAAAGTACGAGTGTTGGCAGTAGAGGATGATGGTGGTATATTCTTAGTACAGGACCAAAGGGGGCAAGGGCACCGTGGTGGCGTAAAAAAAACGTGGGGGCCCGCAATGGACACGTTAAATGAACTGGATGGACATTCAGCCTATAGGGAAAGGTTAAAACATGGAGAATGTTTTAAATGCGGTAGACATGGGCACTTCGCTGCCGATTGTGAAGAGTGGCAAAATCCCCCACAGCTTACGAACAAGGGCTCCGCATGACTATATGATAGTAAAGAAAGGCGCCTTCTTCATTATGGGGATAGTGAAGAGGCAGACATTCTCTACGATGAATGTCAGAACACTCTAATGGAAGAGAGGGATTGTGACTGTGAAGTCATAAACCTGGCAAATTTGGGTATTGCTATGCATCTAGATCAGAAACCCATGATAGAGTTTTTGGTTGAGGGACAAAAAGTGGAGTTTTTATGTGATTCAGGTGCATCGCGTACACTTTTGGGTCCAGCAGTTCTGCCTCCGAACTGCGAAACAGATGAGTTTGTCCTTGTAAAAGCGGCAAATGGGAAAATTTATAAGGAACCACTGTCTCATCCTCTACTGTTCAAAGATCTGCAAACAAACCAAACTGTTAGGTGTAGGGTAATTATATCAAAAGTTTGTCCAGTTAATTTGCTGGGAAGAGATTTGATGCATGTGTTTGGAATAGCGGCAATTCCCACACCTAAAGGTATTGAGGCAAAAAGGTTAGCGGATGGCTTAGTAGTACAGGGAGTACAAGACTTGTTTTACTGGTATAGCCTGGACTTGATTTCAGACGGCCCGGGGAGGGTTGATACAGAGTTGATCAATCTAGCTTTAAGTAAATCTAGGAGTGGGTCACCGCAGGTTGCGGCGCACTTACATTGTACAATGTTCTATAAGGCCCTTGGTCCGGATAAAGAATTTGAAAAATAATTCTTTAAGCACAAGTGTGCAAGGATAATTTTGAATGATATGTTTTGGGATATGCAAGGTAATATAGTAGTAACCTGTACTTTGACTAAGAAACTGAGTTCTTTATATCGCTCAAGTTATAGACCGCATGTTTCAGTTACTAAAGCAGTGGGGACACATTGGGTAGATTTGGCGAAAAAGGTAACGATTTGGGACACAATGTCTGAAAGTCAGTTAAAAGATCGACAGATCCAGGTACAAAGATTAAATTGGGTGACTTGGGTACGACCAAGCGTGCACTTCAGGGATGACAAAACAGAAAAGGCATGACAAATCCTCTTAACTCAAGAGGAAGATAGTGCGTTAAGTGCCTTACCTGTAGATTTATGGTCAAAAGGTAAAGGAGATGTGGGACTGATGAAAACAGCAGGTGAAGTTTGTATAACTCCAAAGTCAGGTTTTAGACCTCGTAAGCACCAATACCCGTTAAGTAAACAAGCGGAGGAAGGAATTAAGCCAGTTATCGAGCAGCTAAAACAGGTAGGAATTCTTGTTGAATGCCCAGATTTACCCTGCAATACTCCGTTGTTTCCTGTAAAGAAACCGGATGGGTCCTGGAGGTTGGTTCAGGATTTACAAGCAGTTAATTCAGCTGTGATCCCAAGAGCACCGGTGGTCCCTGACCCCTATACACTACTTAATGATTTACTACCTCAGCACAGATATTTTTCTGTCGTAGATATAAGCAATGCTTTTTTCTCCATACCATTACATAAGGAGAGTAGATTTTGGTTTGCATTCACTTTCCAAGGTAAAAGATACACATACACCAGATTGCCACAGGGTTATTGTGAGAGTCCGACAATATTCGCACAAGAAATGGCTGCGAATTTAGCTCAGTTTGTTCCCCCAGAGGGAAGCCAGGTCCTGTTGTACGTAGTTGATATTTTATTGGCCTCACCCACGTAGGAGAGTTGTAAAAGGGATACCGTTGCCCTTCTTAGTTTTTTAGCTGAGCAAGGACATAAAGTAAATAAAGAGAAGTTACAATTGTGGAAAGCACAAGTAAAGTACTTGGGTTATTTAATCTCGCAGGAAGGTAGACAATTGGAAAATAAAAGAAAACAAGCAATTCTTGAAGCACCTATGCCTACGACTAAGCGGGAGATGATGTCGTTTTTAGGTGTGACTAATTTTTGTAGAAGTTGGATTCCTAATTATGCTGAAGAAGTAGGGCCATTGACCGCACTGATCTATGACACTCCCATAGCAGCTAAAAGTAATATACAGTGGATATGTAAGGCAATACAAGCATTTAATAGAATTAAGCAATTGATAGCAGGATCCTCTGTTTTGGGTTTTCTGAACTATTCTAAGCAGTTTGTACAAGATATATGACTTCGGTTCTGGTACAAGTACATGGGGATAAACAGAGACAGATAGCTTTTTATTCCTCCAGATTAGATCCTGTTGCAAGGGCATTGCCGCATTGTGTTCAAGCTGTAGTGGCAGCCGCCATGGCAGTGCAAGCCTCAGCATCATTAGTTTTGTTTCACCCATTAAAATTGCGAGTTCCACATTCAGTAGCTACTATACTTTTGCAAGATAAGATAACCTTTTTATCTTCTAGTCGACATTTGTCATGTATGACAGTGCTGCTGACAGAGCCACATATGACCATAGAAAGATGTACTACTCTTAACCCGGCGACACTTTTGCCGACTCCAGAAGAAGGTACTCCACACGTTTGTTTAGAGAGCATTCATAACAAAGTACTTCCCCGACCAGATTTGACAGATATTCCGTTGGTAGATTCTGATCTTGTTTTGTTTGTAGACGGCTCAGCAAAGAAGGACACTGTAGGAAAAACACTAGTAGGGTATGCGGTCACCACAAAAACTGAAGTTTTGGAAGCAAAAGGATTGTCAAATATTTATTCTGCCCAAGCAGCTGAGTTAGTGGCTTTGACTCGAGCTTGTACCTTAGGGGAGGGTAAAAAAGTGACAATTTATACAGATAGTCAGTATGCTTTCTCCACTGCATGTTTTCGCTCAACAATGGAAGAATAGAGGAATGGTTATTGCGACAGGCAAACCAATAAATCACAGAGATTTAATTTTACAGTTGTTAGATGCAGTGCAATTACCACTTCAGATAGCGATATGTAAATGTTCCGCACATACTAACAAAAAAGATCCTGTCTCCAGGGGAAATGCTTTTGCTGATATGGCTGCAAAAAAGGCAGCTCAAGAAAATGATTTGCTTTTACATGACAATGATTTAGAGCCCGGACACCTCTTATACTTAGAGACACTAAAATAATGCAAACATTGACAACACAGAAGGAAAAATGTCGTTGGGTGAAATATGGTATTACTCAACAGGATGGGTTGTATAGGGCATCAGATGGCAAAATGGTATTACCCTCAAACCTTTTTAGGTATGCTGCATTGGTTAGCCATGGACCTGCCCTTGTTAGGAGTACAGACAATGGTTCAAATAGTGTCTAAGGTGTTTTGGTGTAAAGGATTTTCAACTTATGCAAAGCAATTCTGTTTATCTTGTTTATTATGTGCAAAGTATCATGCTCAGGGGAGAGTTAAGAAATCTCAGCAAGGCATTCCCTACCCTTCCATATCCATTCCACACACTCTGTATGGACTTTATTGAATTGACACCCTCAGAGGGAAAAAGGTTCTGTTTAGTCATTATTGATGCTTTTTCTAAATGGGTAGAAGCTTTTCCAGTAAAGCATCCTGATGCACACACAGTAGCTAAGCTTTTGACTACAGAAATAATTCCCCGATTTGGTTTACCAAGACGCATTTACAGTGATAATGGTTTCATTTTGTTAACCAGATTGTTCAGAAGTTGGGTCAAGTGTTTCAAATTGATCTCAAGTACCATTGTGCTTACCATCCGCAGTCCGCTGGACTGGTGGAGAGACACAATGGTGTCCTGAAGAGTACACTCTGCAAACTGATGGCAGAAACGCATAGATCCTGGACTTCCATTGGCACTCCTGTACATGCGAATCTCACCCTCCTGCAAAGGACTTACACCATTTAAACTTTTGTTTGGGAGAACATATTACGTCCCGCAGTGGCAAGGATTGTTGCCAGCGGAACGTGAGGGGGGGGGGGTGAGGATCTGGCGGATTATATGAAGAAGCTGCTAAATGTCAAGTCTCTTGTAACCAATGACTCCTTTGCAGATTCCAGAGGTGAAGCCTTGTTAAGCGTGGCACCCGGGGACTGGGTGTGGATCTGAATTGTGAAGAGAAAGAACTGGTCATCCCCCAGGTGGGAAGGCCCATATCAAGTACTTATCTCAGCACCTACGGCTGTAAAGATCGCAGAGAGGACTTCGTGGATTCCTATCACCCACTGTAAAAAACTTAAGACTTTTCCTTCTACCATTGATGTTGGTCAGACTCCACCGGACCCCTGAACGCAAATTCTGACTACAAAGGAAGGATGGCCATGTTCAACTGGTACTTGAACTGTTACGTGATGATGATTTTGGTGGCGAAAGTAAATATGTCCATACGAGAAGGAACAGTTGTGAGAGAAAAAGGAATGGTGGTGCTGCAGGCGCAAACAGGTGTTACTACTGTGTTCAAGGTAAAACTTTGTGAAGGAATTTTGGACTGTGCTAAATGGAACAGTAATGATTTCTTGACTCGTGCAAAATATTTGTGCAATAGAGACTGTGCATCCTGGTCAAATGTTTGGTGGTCAACAGATGTGAATGGATGGGAAACAAGTGGTGCAGTGATACCGGAGAAAGATAAAAGCAGGCAACAAAGAATAAAAATTGCGCATTTCCAAGGTACTGAAGTGATTACTATAACCATCGTGTCACCACAAGAAAGTGATTCAGGCGTTTATGGAATCGGAGTGTCCCTTCCAATTGGAACTGATCCTTTGGGGACTTTCCAACTTAAAGTGCAAAGCCTTAAAAATGCTACAAGTAAAGCAGATTTTGCCTTCACAGAGGAAGAACAGTTGTTACTCGAGATGGGATTCGTACACCATAATGAATGGTTATCTTGGGTTAGATATAGTACCCGAGAGGCACATCGTGAAAACTGTGTTTCTTGTGCTGAAGGTAAACAGCAATTAGCGACAGTCCCATTAATGCAAGCTGAAGGTAATCTGACGTGTCTGTTAAAGTTATTCTTCAACAAAACCGAAGATAAATGCAAAGATGAAACCCAGCATTTTCCAGTCATAAGCAAAGTTGAGAAACCGCCTACAGCAATCTCTTATCCAGGTTCGTATATGTGCATTTCCAGAGATGGCACAGGAAAGAATTATGGCAATATGGGACATAATTATTGCAATGTTACTGTGAATGGCAATGAAAATCCTTTTCTGGAGAACCAACCTCATAGTTTAGCAGACGTATGGTGGTTATGTGGAGACAACAAACTCGGATCAAGGCTTACGATTCCCTGGAAGAGAACTTGTGCACTTGCAAAGTTAATTCTGCCATTCTACATTTTCCCAGTTCCAGCAAGCAATTTCGTAAGAGAACCTGAAATAAAGCCGAGATGGTTGAATAAGAGAAAAAGAGAGGCACTGAAGCAATCCTTCGATAGCAGTGTCTACATCGATAGCATTGGCGTACCAAGAGGCGTGCCTGATGAATACAAAGCAATAAACCAAATAGCGGCTGGTTTTGCATCCATCTTTGTCTGGATTCAACCCAATAAGAATGTGGACTGGATCAACTGCATTTACTATAACTAGCAGCGTTTTGTGAACTTTACCAAAGATGCATTAAAAGGTATTGCTGAACAACTGGAGGCCACTTCGCAGGTGGCATGGCAGAATCGAATTGCATTGGATATGCTCCTGGCCAAAGAAGGAGGAGTTTGCAGGATGCTTGGGACTTTCTGTTGTACATATATTCCGAATAACACTGCCCCTGATGGGAGCATCACTCGAGCTTTGAAAGGTTTGGAGATGTTATCCGAAGAATTGGCAGAGAACTCTGGGGTAAACAGTCCCTTCACAGACTTTCTACAAGTGTGGCTTGGAAAATGGAGTCATCTCATCAGCAGTTTCCTGGTGTCCGTCAGAGTCGCAGTGGCTGTCGTGGTGGTATGTGGTTGCTGTTGTATACCCTGTATCAGAGGTCTTCTACAAAGACTGGTTGATACTGCTGTTACGAAAACGATGTACCAGCAGTTGCAACAGACTGGTGAAAGTGAATACATTGAAATGTGACTTTTGCAAATGTTTTGAAGTTTAAAAGTTTGTCTTGCAAATGAAGTAATGTATGCAAAGAAAAACTTAGTTTTTACCATATATTGCTGAAATAAAAAGACAAATAAAAGTGTTTTGAGGGGGGAAATGTTAAGAGAAAAAGTTTTAAAACATACTGTTATTTGTCTCTTTCTCCCATCTAGCAAAATGAATATGCTATTTGCTGAAGTGTTGGTAAGAAAAGGTCATTGAACCATGTTTATTAAAGATGGGCTTTATTTATGATGGATGTAGTTTGCTTATGAACTTGAATAACATATGATGTTCTTCATCTCACATTGCTGCAGTCCTTACACTTGGGTAGTCCGCTGTCCTCGGTCGGCCCGAATATCAAAGTATAAGGCTGACGTCGGTCAAGGCGCATTTGACTGACATCAGGACGTCAGGGTACAAATGCGCATGACCGACGTCATATCCTCAGTCTTTTTTGCCGCATGGTCCGATGCAGAAGCAGTATTGCAAGTGCCGGTTGGCGTTCTGAAATTTTTCGATTTCGGAGTTTCAGACCGAGTCAAAGTTGGCTAAGTACCCCGTTGGGGAATATTTTAGTTTTTTCTTGCCTCAGTGGTTTACCGGATGTCAGAAAAAGTGAATAATTGTATTTCTTGTGGGAAACAGATACCGCATAGAGACTATCATACTTTGTGTATTCCTTGTTTAGGGCCTGAGCACGACGTTGTTGGGTGTCGCTCTTGTGCTAGATTCAATAAGCGCACTATAAAGAGGAGATTAGATTGTGCCAGGTTAGTCTTCGGGAAGCGGTGCAATTATAAAATGCTGTCGGATGCTCCGCCCGCTTCTCCGAAGAAGCGCAAGGACAAAGCAGTTAAGCCTAGGCTAGAAGAACCGTCCGTCCCGGACGCCGGTTCTTTAGAGGTGTCGGTGGAGCCGGTGGTTCCACCGGAGGTTTCTTTGGGATCCCAGGGAGAGACTTTGTTATTGCAGGATGTGGCCTCTCAGGAGGCAGGTCAGGTGATGGGGCTTCTCAGGTTACTATACTCCCTCCCTGCCTAGGGTGGTTAGGCCCTCTCCTTCTGTTTCCAAGGCTTCTCCCAGAGGCAGGCCAGGTTTAGCTTCAGTTGGTGTCACCCCTAGTTCTTCAGGAACGGTGCCCAAGAAGCATATGCTTAAAATGGCAGAAGATTGGATTACTTTGATTAGGGGTTCTTTGCCCCCTCCTGATAAGAGACCTAGGGTGGAGCCTGAGCTAGGGAGTTTTGAGCAGGCTTCGGATGTTTCAGAGTCTTCGGCTGAAGACTTGCAGGAGTACTCTCCTTATTCTGATTCTGATGTGGATGATTCTACTCCTTCTGCTTCTCCTCCTGAGGATTTTTCTTTTTCAGAAACTCTTCATTCCATGAGGGAGCATTTTAAGTGGGAAGGTCAGGACTTCTCTGATTCCAGGAAAAGGCTTAGGGAATTTTGTTTTACCCCAGCATAGGCCTTTGGCTATACCTCCTGTTTTGGATGTAGTGGAAGATGTTTTACAGAGGCTTCTCTTAATCCTGATTCTTTGCCTCCTGCTCCTGTTAAACCGGATAGGTATTACAGGGTGCCTGAAGCTCATAAGTATCTTTTAAGAGTCCTAGGGCAGACCCAGAAACTGTTAGCCAGGGGCCTAAAGGTGTTAAGGCTTCTGTTGTCAAGAATCCGGTTCCTGCAGATAAAGAGGCCAGGGCCTTGGATAGATGGGGAAAGAAAGTTTATACTTCTTCCACTCTAGCTATGAGGGCTTTGAATTGCCAGTTTCACATGTTGAAATACCAAAACTATCTCCTTTCACAATTGAAGTCTAAGGTTGATGCTCTGGCGGAAGGTATTGATTGTAAAGAGTTACAAGATTTAGTACATGTTTCTGAACAGGTGGGTAAGCATTCTTTGCAATGTGGTTTTGATGCTGTACAGGCCTCGTCTAGGGTGGCTGCCACTGGGTCAGTTATTCGCAGGCACGCCTGGCTGAGGGATCAAAATTTATCTGACCATGTTAAAACAAGGATTTTAGATGCTCCTTTACAATCTGATGTGTTGTTTGGTTCTCCTGTTGAGGCAGTTTTAAAGAAAATGGAAGACAAGGCTAAGTCTATGCAGACTGTTAAAGATTTTTGCAGGTTCAGCCTCCAAAGTTTAGTAGAAATTGGCCTACTAAGGGGTGGACGATCCTTCTTATGATTCCCAGTCTAGGGGTAGATCTAGACGTGGTAGGGGCAGAGCTCAGGTCTCTTTCAGGCCTAGAACAGGGAGTTCTCCTGCACAGTCTTCGGCTGAGGGCAGGGGTCAGTCCTTTCGTAAACAGACCCAATGACCTACCTTTTGAGCTGCCAGAGCCTTCTCGCCTGGCAGCACCTTTGGGAGGAAGGTTGGCACTTTTCAAAGAAAATTGGAGTTTAATTACCCAAGACAGATGGGTATTGGATATCATACACCACGGTTACAGGTTTTATTTCCATACCTTGCCTCCTTTCAAAGGCATGCCAGACGTTCCTCCTCAACAAAGAATAGAGGCTCACAAGCAAATTTCTCTGTTACTCCAAATAGGGGCCATACAGCCGGTCCCTATGCCAGAAGTGGGCCTAGGATTTTATTCTCGCCTGTTCCTAGTACCAAAGAAGGGGAACACGTGGAGACCAATTTTGGATTTATCTATCCTCAACACTTATCTGGACATTCCCAAGTTCAAAATGTTGACGTTACAACAGCTTTTACCTCTGCTGGGCAAAGATCATTGGATGGTAACTTTGGATCTCAAGGAGGCTTACCTTCATGTTCCTATCAGACTAAGTTGCAGGAAGTATCTGCGTTTTCGAGCTGGGACTTCTCACTATCAGTTCTCTGCATTGCCCTTTGGCTTATCTACTGCGCTCACGAAAGTTCTGGCTCCAGTGATAGCTTTCTTCAGGCTAAAAGGAATACAGATCTATCCTTATTTGGATGATTGCCTGATTCTGGCTCAAGGAAGGGACGAGCTTCTTCATCATTTGGAATATGTGATAGCAGTGCTAAGATGCCTGGGGTATTCTGTGAACGAAATAAAGTCCAGTCTAGTACCCTCTCAGGACATGTGCTTTCTGGGTGTAAGACTGAATACAGCATCCCAGATGGCCTTTTGACCCCGGACAAACAAAAGAATCTTTCCCTTTACTTCCATCAACTATCTCATCAGTCCGGGCTGACTGCAAGGACAGTCCTTCAAGCCTTAGGGTTCATGGCATCTTGTATTCTGGTGCTTCCCAATGCCAAACTGCATATGAGGAAGCTGCAATGGTATCTCAAAATGTATGGACACAGCACTGCCAGGATCTGGACACTGTCATTCAAATAATACCTTGCATTCAAAAGGAATTTTTGTGGTGGGCTCAGGAATGTCACCTAAACAAGGGACTCTCTGTGACCCGGCCAGAGGCGAGTCAGATTTTAATGACAGATGCCTCAGACAAAGCTTGGGGAGCTCATCTAAATGGAAAGTGGATACAAGACAAGTGGCCTGCCAGACTACAACATCTACATATCAACTTGAAGGAGATGTTAGCAGTCCAGTTTGCATTAATAGCTTTCAAGGATTTACTTCTTCCTGGGCAGGTGTTGATTCTAACAGACAACACAACTGTCATGTGGTACATCAACAAGCAAGGGGGAACACATTCTTATCCTCTATGCAGGCAAGCAATGATTTTGTGGGAGACTGCTCTCAGTTTACAGCTCAATCTTCAGGCAAGGTTTCTGCCAGGAGCACAGAACTCCTTAGCAAATGTGTTGAGCAGACGAATTATGGATCCCCACGAGTGGAAATTGGATCCTCATGTATTTCGGAAATTGACAGTGTCATGGGGAACTCCAGACATAGATCTGTTCGCTTCTCCACTAAACCATCAGCTGCCAAAGTTTTGCACTAAAAGGTTTCATCCCACAGCTTGGAAAGTGGATGCTCTTTCTTTCAATTGGAGCAATCTTCATGTGTATGCCTTTCCACCTCTGCCTCTCCTCCCAAAGGTACTTCTAAAGGTCAGACAGGACAAGCCAAGGATGATTTTAATAGCTCCAGATTGGCCTCGACAGCACTGGTACCCATTACTGAGAAGTCTGGTACGGAAGCCTCCATGGCCTTTGCCTTCGATTCCACACCTGTTGTCCCAGGAGGACAGTCATTTGCTCAATGTCAAACTTCACTCTCTTCACCTAACAGCCTGGCATATTCTGTTTTGAACCATAGAGGGTCTCAACTTCCACAACAAGTTTTGAATGTGATTTTGGAAGCTAGAAGGCCTAGTACAAGGAAAGTGTACGCAGATAAATGGAAGAGATTTTTATTTTGGAGTGCAGCAAAGGATTTTGATGTTTCTGAGCCTAATTTAAGTGTGGCTCTTCAATATCTTACTGAGTTACTGGACAAAGGTTTGTCCTTCTCTTCTATTAAGGTTCATGCTGCAGCAATTTCAGCTCACTATGACTGTGACCCACCATTGTTTTCTCATCCTTTGTTCAAGCAATTTCTTAGAGGGGCAAAGAATATAAGACCCCCACGTAGAGCTCCTACTCCTGCTTGGGATCTCAATTTTGTGTTGGAGAAACTCACTCTACAATCTTTTGAGCCTGCAGCTACTACTGAGTTGAAATATTTATCATGGAAGACTGCCTTTTTGTTGGCCATTACCTCTGCTAGAAGGGTTTCTGAATTGCAGGCCCTTATGGCGGTTGAGCCTTTCTTAATTTTCCATAAGGATAGGGTATCTTTACGTACTAATCCTTCCTTTATGCCTAAAGTGGTTTCTAGTGTGGCTTTAAACCAAACTATTCATTTGCCTACTTTTATGCAAATCCCCAAAATAAAGGGGAAAAGATTTTGCACACTTTAGATGTACACAGGCAGTTGCGATATTATTTGGACAGAACTAAAGGGTTCAGGCAGTCTCAGCAGTTATTTGTTTCTTTTGCTTTGAGTTCTCAGGGCAAGCCTGTGTCAAAACAAACTATTTCTAAGTGGATTGGGTTTTGCATTGCTTTCTGTTATTCCCATCATGGCAAGGAGATTCCAGCTGGGATTAGGCCTCATTCCACTAGGGCTACTGCCACTGACAGCTTTTTGAGGGGTGGCAACCAAGGATATTTTGGAGGCAGCTACTTGGAGTTCAGTGCATACTTTCTCTAGGCATTATCACCTACCACTTTACTCTAAATCCAGGGCTGGTTTGCCACTGCTGTTTTGCAGGGCATTTTGGCAGCTCCTGCTTCCTTATAGTTTGGCCATCCTCCCTTACCTCTGCTTTGGGATTCTACCCAAGTGTAAGGACTGCAGCAATGTGAGATGAAGAACATAGTACAGTTTTGTACCTACCATAAATGTAGATGTTCAAGATCCACATTGCTGCAGTCCAATTTACCCCCTCCTTCCCTCTGTAGTTAGAGGTGGTTGTGTGGGTTGGGTTGTAAATATTGTGTATATTGTATATATTGTACATATAATTAGTGCAAGGGTGGTTGGTTGTTTGTTTGCTGTCTTTTGGTTTTGACCTTTATTTTTAGGGTCTTCTGACATCTGGGGCAAGAAAAGACTGAGGATATGACGTCGGTCATGCGCATTTGTACCCTGACGTCCTGATGTCAGTCAAATGCGCCTTGACCGACGTCAGCCTTATACTTTGATATTCGGGCCGACCGAGGACAGCGGACTACCCAGACTGCAGCAATGTGGATCTTCGAACATCTACATTTATGGTAGGTACAAAACTGTACTTTTTCTATACTTCTGAATAAAGAAAGTTAATTGCAGTTAAATGAAAGCTTGGTAAAAGGATGCACGGCTGAGTAAGAGTTAATTTACTGAGGCAAGCTGTGTGTCCTGGAAAACTCCAGCTAGCACTGTTGAACTAAGTATTCTGTACCTTTTTTGAACATTCTGTACTAACTGTGGATTTGAGGTAAACATTCTTTTATGAGGTAATTTGTGATATCCTAGATGTTTTTCATAGCCAACTGTCAACTGTTAGAAATGTAACAAAAGCTATTTTGGCTGGTAACAGGAAAGTATAAAAGTTGATGTCAGTAAACAAGCTGATCAGATTGAGAACATCTTGGCCAACATGTTGATGTAATCTGGTTAGCAGTTAATAAAGGAAATTTTCATCACCTGAAGCAGATGTGACTCGCTTGAATTTTTCTTTGCCTGGGAAGCTATTTTGACCTCAAAATTTACTTGAATGGATTTAATTAGCCTTTCTAGTTCCCTGTTTAATTTTATGATAGTTGCGCTTCCTGATATTGGCCATAATTTATTTTTCATTTTATTATATAACCCGTTTCATTTGGAGTGCCAGAGGGGTAGCTTGTGTTTGGTGTTAGTTTTGGACTTGCTTCTGGTAGGCACAGCAGCCTGTATGCAGACACTGACATGGTTGTACAGAGTTACTGTCAACAATTCTGCATAGGCTGCTATAGGCTGCTGTGCTCTCTGGGTTTGGAGAGGCATTGAATTTTGACAAACCACCATCACTTAATAAAAGTATGTTGGAACCTTTGGTGGGTTCACTGGTCAATGGTGCTATATTTACAAGTTAATCTCTGTGCCTGCAGATTTGAGGCCATGTAGGTTTCTGCCTATGGAGGGTTAGTCTCCTACGAGTAAGGTTTTAGGTTAGATGGTGAGTATCTCTAGTAGGTCTAGGTATATGCTATGAGTTTTGCGAAACATAAAGGGGTGACCTATAGCTTGTTAGGATAGGATTTTGTTTATAATGATCTGCACGTGGAGAAATTGCAGCATATCATCCTATTTAACCCAACCTAGAGGTATGCTTCTTACTGATGTATATTGAGACGTCTTCTCCACCTCTAGGCATGGTCTCTGTGGCTACTGGTCTGAAAGTATGGAAGGCACTGAAATTTTTCCCCTGCTGTGGTGCTTTCTGTGGCTTTAAACCATGTCTTGGTAACTGCTTAGATGTCTGTATTCTTCAAGGTAAATAGGGATTGAAAGGAGTATAGTAATTCTGTTTAGGCTCCTGGCATTAAGCAGTAACATCTTGAGGTTCAGTTGAGTTGATTTTGCTATGTTGGCAGGTTTGTCAGTTTTAGCCAGTCTTCAAAAGCCTGGAAGGGACATGTGCAGACCATCCTTGGCAAAGCAAATTGGTCTGTTAACCATGTCTTACCATACTTGTAAATATTGGATCCCCTTAGAATGACACCAGAAACCCAACCAAATGTTAAGATTAATTATATTTTGTTAGTATTGTGGCATCATCTTTGGTGAAGGTAATAATGCTGCTAAATGCTAGACTCGTACCAGCCTGAGATTCACAGAAATCTCCAATGTCTTCATATAGTCTGGGGAGGTACGTCTTGAGTCATTTATACCTACATGAACTATGAGGGAATTGTACTGGTACTTTTGGTGCAGTGACTTGAGTGCATGCATAATTTGGCAGATCCCTCCTCTAGATAGACAACTAACCATTATTTTCTCCTTATTCAGCCTGGTTAGAAGGGCATCAGTATGTCTTACATTGGGATCCTACGATTAGAGTCCTGAGAAGTGTTTTTGCATACCTTATGGGCTTTGTATTTGGGGCTTCACTAAGTGTGTCTGCTGGTGTTAGGTGTTGCTTTTGTTGTACCTTTGAATTTTCTGTGTGTAATCTTTGCCAATGGGTGGTTTAGGAGGCCTTTGTTTAGGAAGGTTGCATTTACATGCCTCAGCATACCTTGGGCTATGTCTATGCTGTGTGTTGGGCATTGCGTACAATATCTTTGACATGATGTGTGCTTGTATGTGAGAGTATAGCTTCCAGTGATAGTGTATACCCACTTCTTGCATACTGTATCTGTTACTTTAAGGATTAAGTGGTCGCCAGTAACAACATACTGTTGCTACATTATTTCAGGATACCCATATCCACCGGGATGGGAGCAGAGAAGTTACGAAATTGCATTGGTGAGCTACGTATGGTTGTAACTTACATGGGTTAACAGTAGAATATTGAGTGCATTTTGGAGGGGTTTTGAAGCAGGCTAGGGTATAAAATATAAAATTGTACTTAATTTAATGATATTGTCGCACAAAGTGCAAACTAGCTGCTCTGTGCTTGTCAGTGTGCAAATATTTACTCTAGACTTACTGCATTACAGGGTACTGCTTTATGGGCAGTTTTACAGGGGAAATTTGCTTCTAGATTATATCTGTACAGAACACTGGTGTGGTGAGGAACTCAGTGCAAGTGCACTGAATTTATATCCGCATTAAAAATACAGAAAACTGACAAATGAACTCTCTGGCCAATAAAATGACTACACTCTGAGCCCTTTTGTGTGTTTGCCAACTCAGATAGACCAGACAAGCACTTACTGCCACTAGATGAACATTTCCATTCCTCCTTATGTAAAAGTGTCCCAGTGCTACGCAAACAAG
Source organism: Protopterus annectens (assembly GCF_019279795.1). Lineage (NCBI taxonomy): Eukaryota > Metazoa > Chordata > Ceratodontiformes > Protopteridae > Protopterus > Protopterus annectens. Next base: position 916,712,339 of record NC_056746.1, on the reverse strand, counting down.
CTTAAACAACTAGCTAGAAAGCCTTTTAGAAGGTTATTTCAAGGCAGACAGTCTAACAGCAACATGAACTGCACTTTTTACAAGTATAATAGAAGTAGAATGCACAAATAAAACCAAGGAAACTGCAATTTGTTTAAATAAGTTAAAGAAGTGCAATTTATCAGTCAAAAGTACTTAGCTTTGCCTGGATAGCACTGGATGCAAGTAAAAGTCTTCAAAAACACAGGCTAGGTTGCCCGACTTTGCTGAGCTGTGTGGAAATAAGCACAGAGCAGTTCAAATGCTCTAAATTTATACCAGCACTGAAAATACAGAAAAATGACTACTGTGTCCTATGGATAATAAAATGACTACACTTGGAGCCCTTTGTGTGTTTTTCAACTTGGATAGGCCAGGAAAACACCTACTGCCACTAGATGAATAATTTCAGTCCTCCTAATGTAAAAACACTAAACAGCTTATAAAAGTGTGATTATTCAGTAAAAGTACTTACCTTTGTCTCCCGGATGGTACCGGGTGCAAGGCAGACACTTCTGAGGTCCAGACAAGGGTGCCAAGTGTTGTTGAGCTCTGTGGAAATAAACCAAGAGACTCTTAATCATGCCGAATTTATATAGGCACTAAAAACAAGGTAAGATTGCTAATAAGTCCTCCAGCTAATATATTGACTAACTGAGGGCTGTCTAGTGTGTTTCCCAGCTCTGCTAGACCATGCTACAACCTACTGCTAGTACATGGAAATCCTCAGTCTGTGAAAACAGAGAAAAGAGCTTGCTGGAGTGTAAAAATATACTATTTTATCCAGTAGCTATCTATGTAATGAATTCAGAGCAAGTAAGAATGGACAATGAGAGGCAAAATTTACTTTTTCAAAATAAGCACAGAGAAGCACAAATAAATAATTCAAGGTAACAGCAGTGTAGAATGGGAGGAGCTTTCAGAACTGAATTTATATTAAGGGGAGCAGAGTTAAAAATCACCAAGTGTAAAAAGCAATGCAAGGAATGAGAGAATAGGTGTGAAAATCACCAGAAAGAAGTCAAACAGTGCTTGTTGTTTTTCCAGGCCTTGAGTCTGATCAGAGAAGGCAATGACAGATCTAATCTGTATTTAAATATCAGTCAAGAAACAGGGTGGGAGGCTTTCACAAGGTCTCTTGAATAGTCACACAGACTTGTTAGACTGTCCTTGGTTTTGGGAGGTTCGAGACTTCTTTTTGGAACCCCCATTGGGGTTTTTTTCTTAAACGTCTGTTTACCTGTATTTTGTTGAAGCTTATTTTGTTTTTTTGCCAAAATTGGATGAGAAAGATAGAAAATCTTTTGGAAAATGTGGACTGAAATATCTCTGGATCAGCTTGCCTCTTTCATCACTTTTTTTGATTACCTCTACAGCAGAGGGACCAAACACTAAATCTCTATCAAAGGGAGAACTTTAAAATCTTTTGTCTTGTGTGAGGTTCTGAGAATGCAGCAAGGCAAACCTCCTCAAAACACTACCAGTGGCCATAGCCCTGGAAGAAGTACCAACAGTCATATACACTGCAAACAATGTGTAGTGTGCAATAGAAGAAATTTAAATTATTTAACTAAAAGTTTCCTCACAAGAAAAAACAACAAATAAAACATTCTTCATACTTTCATGATTTGTCAAAACAAACTAACATATGAGCCTGATAATTCAAAATTCTAAAAATCAAAGTTGCAGAAGTATACACTTTCCCCCCATACCTATCAGTAAATTTCCCATCCATGTCGGAAAGAGTAGGATTAGAATTAAGTGATTAGCAACAATAGGGTCAACTGAAGCTGCTGGGTCAGGTTTGGGAATAGTGTACAAAAATTTAAAGAAAGAGAAACTTTATGCATCCTATCTGCTCTTTTAGGAGCAGCTGGCTGAGTATCAGGAAGGTTGCAGGCAGTAATACATGCATCTTGTAAAGCGGAGAACAGGAGGAATGGGTGTGGGTTGTGGAAAATCCTTCTATGACAACTCATAGGATTTTCTGAGGGACCGAAAAACCTCATTGTTCTCCCACTGAAAACAGTTGCACATTCTAGCTATAGTCTCAGAAAGTGAAACTCCCACAGGGAGAATCAGAAACTGAGCTCTGAGTCGAGTCTGAATCAGAAATACTGAGGAAAAAACCCTGTATCCGTTCCTGTCTTCAGGAAAAAAAAAAGGAATCCATCTTTCTTTTAACGGAAACTATTTTACAAGAAGGGTCGATAACCTGAATTAAATCCTGAGCCAGACCCAGTAAACTACTCCTAGCCAAAGAAATTTGAGGACAATTGGATACATACTTAGTTTTTTCTTTCTTTTTGACAGGGAAATTGGGTCCAGCCGTGTTACTAATGGCAGAAGCTGCTTTCCCAGGGATGGGCAAAGCATTCTGACACAACGGGGAAACCTTTCCTGTTCCCTCTGCCCGGACCAGCAAGAATGGCTCTCCTTTGCCCCCTAAGGGTAACCCAACAACCAGAGAAGACTTGGCTAACCTCCACTCCATAGTGGCTGTAGGTGTTACACCAGGGGTATCTGGGGTAAAAAATGAGCGGTCTGAGGTACATCAATTGGTCACAACAGAGTCACCCACCTGAGGTTGAGGCAAATTGTTTTCTTAACTTTTTCTTTCTGTGGCTGGAAGAAGGGCAGACCATGGAACTAGTGGTCTGTTCCATGGTCAAGCTGAAAATGGTACATCTTTTCTGAGAAGACAGTCAACAATTGCCAGTAAATTCTACCAGTCCACAAGTAACTTTTTGACAGAACAAACCGTAAAAATCTCTTTAAAACACTATGGCAGCCTCACAAAAATTAAACAATTTCTGCATAGAACAAATATTTTCAATTACTTTACGTTACTTTTAAACTAACAGATGCAAACAAGCGCTCCATTTAAAAGTATATTACACTCTCGCAACAGTCCATTAAAACATAACACTCCTGGATTTAAAATAACTTTCCTGAAGGGGAAAGTAATAAATCAACAAAATTAGGAAAATAATTTTTTTTTCCCCAAAGGGAACTTAATCTGTCCAGCACAGGAAAACACAAGCCAACTATGTATCCTCAGAAGCTTCCGAGGAGGGTACTGTTTGGTGGCAGTATAGCTCTGAAGGGCTTTGTACCCAAACTTGACTTTTAGAAAGCTCATCTCAAGTTGCTTAACAGTTTGGGGTGCATGGAAGGTGTCCTCGAAAGCTTTGGAAGCTAGACTATTATATGCTTGTCAGGATATAACCCAGATAGCTAAGGCTACTGTAGCTAGCTAAGGCAACCTACCCAAATAGCCAAGGGTAGTACAGCAGTGATCAGTATGATAAATATAGTACAGTTATGTAAGTTGAACTTAACCATAACAGTCTATGTTCAAATGATCACTGCTGCAGTAGCCACTTCCTCCCTCCACCCCCCTTGTTATTTTTATGTGATTTTTATGCCAGGGTGTGGAAATTTTACTTTTTTGTTGTTACTAGCATTGTTCTTTCAGGGCTCGGCCTCCCTTTCTCTGTTGGAAGGAAGGCTCTTAAGGGCTTTGCACCCAAACTTGTCTTTTAGTCAGCTCAGCTCGAGCTGCCTGACAGTTTGGGTGTGTGGAAGATACTGTGAAGCATTGGAAGCTGGCTGGCTGTTTGTATCCTTAATAGCATGAAGCTGGCAATGCAAATATGACTATATATCCACTTTTACATAATCACTTTCTGAATACCATGATGGTCACTACTTTAGCCATATGAATACATGCCCTCAGTATGGAAGAAAATGAGATAAGAGAAGAGTTGCTTGATTTAATAGACAAAGAGATTATATCAAGATCAATGAGAGAAATAGACTGCAGAAGGTTAATAAAACCCCAAAAGTCAGAAGCTTGATAAAACAAATGAACACAGTAATTAGGACTGTCCATAGAGATTCATGTGATATAACAGAAGTAAACACAATATATTACTGTGCTGCTAAATTAATAACTGATAAAGTTCTACCACAGGAACACAGAGTAGCGAGGGAAAAGAGGGGGCAAAATCAAATACTATCATGAAAATATCTAATAGAGAAAACTATAAAGCAGCTAAGACCAGAAGTGTCATTGTTAGAAGATTATAGAATAGATCAACAAAAATACTAAGAAAGATAGATGTGATAAAAGCAATGTGCAGTATTAGAACAGACCAGGATCTGTTATGCACGATTGGAGATGAACTAAAAATTTCAAAACCGGTGGAAATACTTAGAAGATATGAAAATAAATATAATGGAAATTGAAGACCCAAAAAGGTTTTATAGAGAATTGGGAAATAAGGTAAAAGGAATTGAAAGACCGGCAAAAATAGAGGAAGTAGATACATTTTGGAGAAGTATCTATGAAAATCCTGTGGAACATAACAAAGATGCTAAATGGATAGAAGAAGAAGAAGTAAAAGATTTGAGTAAGTTCAAAGGTACAGCATATGAAATGGGATGAAATAACAACCAGAGAGATTGAAACAAAGTTGAGAAAAACCTCTAACTTGATAACCCTAGGCCCAGATGCAGTACCTAACTTTTGGCTTAAAGTATTAACTTCTTTGCACAAGGATTTGGCCATGAGTAAGAACTATTTATATGTGCACCCCAAACACACACCACACTGGTTAACAACAGGAAAAACAATGCTGTTACTTGAGAGAACCTGCAAGCTACCCTAAAAATTATAGACCAATAACTTGTCTTCCAACGACGTATAAACTATACAAGGGAATTGACTCTGACAGAGTTTATAGTCATTTAGAAGAAAACTCAATTATGGCAGTAGAACAAAAGGGCAATAAAAGAAAGTCATATGGAACAGAGGATCATTTGTTGAACAAAGTTATAGTGGAGAACTGTAAGACTGGGAAGAATCTAAGTATGGCATGGATTGACTACAAAAAAGCCCTTGATAGTATCCCACATTCATGGATAAAAGAATGCTTAAAAATGTTTGATACACCCTACACTGATTGACTACATTGCAGTAACCATGAAACAGTGGCAGACCACTTTGCAATTAAGCCATGATAAAGGACAGATTGTTATCCCAGGGATAAAAATTCAAAGGGGGATATTCCAGGGTGAATTTTTTTGTCACCATTGCTATTTTGCCTTGCCATTAATCCATTAAGCTGTTTACTTAACAGCTTAGGCCATGGCTACAATTTGGTCCTAGAAAACAACAAAGTCTAATGACTTTGTATCTTCTCCTTGATGATTTAAAACTGTATAGCTCATCAGATGAGGAACTGAAAGCACAGCTGCAGGTTGTAAAACTTTTTCAGATGATATTGGAATGTCATTTGGTCTTGATAAATGTGCAAAAGCCACCTTTAAAAAACGAAAACTGCAGCACTAGGAAAACAGTTTGGGACAAGAATGTGATGTAAAAGAACTTGACCAAGTTTGGGACAAGAAAGTGATGTAAAAGAACTTGAGCAAGAGGGAGTATATAAATACTTGGTAAATTATGAAGGAACAGCAATAAAACATGAACAAATATGAATAAAACTCAGTAAGGAGTACTTTAGAAGACTTAAATTAATTCTGAAAACAGCATTGGCATCTAGGAACAAGATCCACGCTATAAATCAATTTGCTCTTCCTGTCCTAACTTATAGATTTGGAATGATTGACTGGCCCCAAAAAGTGTTTGGATAGACTGGATATTAAAACAAGAGGGATGCTTCATGCTTACCAAATGATTTATAAAAATCAGTGTATACCAAGATTTGGACGTGCTGAGGAGTGATGCTGAGTATATTGGGAAAAAGATGCTAAGGATGAAGCTGCCAGGTAACAGGAAAAGAGGAAGGCCTAGGATAAGGTTTATGGATGTAGTGAGAGAGGACAATGCAGGTGGTTGGTGTGACCGAGCAAGATGCAGAGGACAGGAAGAAATGGAAACAGGTGATCCGCTGTGGCGACCCCTGACGGGAACAGCCGAAAGAAGATGAGTGTATACCAAGATTATATATTCCCTGTTCCGAAGGAGGGATGGGCCTCCTTGAAAATGATTACATGTATACATCTGGTTTCGTGGGTCTTCACAAATATTTACTGACCTCACAAAATCCAAATGTAGTGAAAGTTTTGAAACCTGAGGAAAATAAATCTAAGATGATGTCTGCTTAATTTAGCAGAAGCATATCGACATCAAGCAGGAATGGAAATCAAACCAGAAGTGGATAAAAACTAGGCAGCAACTGAATGTGCCAAAAAAACAAAAGAAAGAATATAAAGTGAAGGACCAGATGAGAGAAGGGAAGAAATGTGGAAAAAACATAAATATAGATGCAAGTATATAAAACTGGAAGAGCCTGATGTTGATCAAGCATGAATGCAGGAGTGGTTAAGGAGAGGCAAATTTAAACCAAGAAATGAAAGGTTAATTAATATTGGCAGCCGAAGATAGTGGGCTTACGTACACTCTGGTTTACAAAGTCCATTGAACATGTGGAAGAAACAGAGATATGTAGGTTTTTGTAAAACCGAATTGGAAACAGTCACACACACTTGTTGCTGGTTGCGACGCACTAATGGCAGAGGGACTGTATACCGAAAGACATCATAATGTGGCGAGACCGTTACACTGGGGATTGTGCAAACATTATGGTATCGAAGTGGCTGAAAAACATTGGAAACATGAGCCATAACGAATCATAGAAAATTATGAAGTTGATATCACATGGGCTCACCCGATGCCAGCAGTTCAAAAGACAGATGCTAGAAAACCAGATACAGTGGTCCAAGAAAAGAAGACGAAAAGTAGCATTGATCATTGAAATCACCACACCCAGTGACTACAGTGTCTTGCATAGAGAGAGATGCAAAGTCATAAAATACCTGGATCTGCGGGCAGAAATGAGAGCCATATGGAAGAAAGAAACCCAGACCGTTCCAATTGTAGTAGGAACAATGGGTCTTATAAAAAAGAAATCTAATGTTGTTTATCTTATTTCCATTCATCACTGATGGGTATAGTTCCGAGCCCTCGGAGCTGAGTAGTCCTATTACCAAGCTCGTGCTAGCCAAAAAAACTCTCGAGCTAAGTCTCTACCCAGAATGCCCTTCTCCCTGTTACCTCAGATCTCGTTTGCCATGTAGCCATAAAGCCGCGTTTCAGCCGAGCTCTCAGAAAAGTGAAATCTTTTTGATATTTGTGTAAACATTTTTGGATATCTTAATATTTTATTAAGCGATTAGTATTTTTAGTGTCCTTTCTTCTGTCTAACGTTATTCTTTCCTCTTTACCCATTGTTACACTCTCAAGTACCATTGTTGGTATGGCCTTTCTTCCCTTACCCTTGTGGTATTTCTTCAATACCATAGTTAATATTGTTTCTCCTGTTTAACCTGCTAGCTTTAAACTTTATTCAGCTGTTTCCCTTCTCTTCTCCATATACCAGTGTATTGTTATATTTGTAATTTTTTTGAACGGATTTGATTTCACTATAGTTGGATTATACAGTTGACCTGTGGTGGTTTTCTACCATGATGTCGGATAAGAAGGGTACTTCAGGTTTTAAGCATTGTACTTGTTAAGGGCAAGTTACCCAACAATGATTCTCATGATGACTGTGTATACAGTTTGGGAGTGGCGCACCTTTCGGTGCAGCCTCCATGTGACATTTGTCAGCGTTTCAGTCAACGCACTCTTGATGAGTGCAAAAATAAACTCATTCTGAAAGGGTTACTCAAGTCTCCCTTCTCAGCGGCCATTTCTGCGATGGAGGTCTCAACTCCTCCTTTTAAGGACAAAAAGAGATCCCACTTGGTTCCTTCTCCACCATCGGGTGATCAGAGCAAACCTGGGAAATCAAAGGTCCCTAAGTTATCATCTAAGTGTAAATCTGCCTCTCCGGCTCCAACCATCTCAAAACCTTCGATACTGACTCCTGTTTTGGCACCGGTCTTGCCTCCAGTACCAATGATAGACCTTACTATGCCTATTTCGACTTAGGCACCTGCAGCCACTTCGTCTCAGGGTATACCTTCAACTACGCCATTAGTTTCCATTTTGGAACTGACCGTTTTGGCTCAGAGTGCCACTTCGGCACTGAGTGTTGTACCGACCTCACTGGACTTGACCCCTTTACTTCCGGTCTCGAAACTTGAGACCTCAGTCCTGGCAGAACTTGCAGCATGGACCCGATACTCCCCCTCTGTAAATTTGTTTCTGGGCCACACGTATAGCCCATTCCTTGAATGTCCTGACTCTCCATCTGGATTATCCACTAGAACCACCAGGAGCCTTTTGGAACACGACGTGGTGTGTCTTGCAGACCAGCTGTTAGCCAGGGGGATTCCCTCACTTTCTAAGACTCATCCACCTGCAGGACTTTGGTTACTTTCGACCATCTCTGTTCCAAAGCCTTCTTCTCCGACATCCTTCTTGGAACCCATCACCTCGGCGCGTACAGTGCATCTCACTCCAGCTCCGAGTGTGTCCTTTTGTTCTCCGGTTCCCGCTGAACCAGTCATTCCTCAATCTGGGGATTGGGGGACAGGCACGTTGGCCCAGGGTACGGAGCCACCCCTCTCCTCGGTTCCATCCTCTGCGCAGATGGCTGCATCCAAGCCAATCCTGCTTGAGGCTCCATCTGTGGGTATGGGTTCTTTGGAGCGGGGTGTGACCCCGGTCCTGAGGTTATCTTTCTCCGTTCTGGGCTCCCATCCCACTTTGGGTGGGCCTGCCTTCTGTGAGATGGAGAGGGCTCTTGCTTCTGGCAGCACTCCTTTGATGTCTGAACCCCAGTTTTCACCCCCCCGAGCTACAGCTGTCACAGACCCCCCCCTCAGGACACCCGAGCAGAGAAGCCACAGGACACCCCCTATTCAGGGTAACCACTCTTCCAAGTCCTCCTCAGAGACCCCCACTGAGGAGCCCCCTTGAAAGAAGATGTGCAAGAGGAAGCACGTGGACTCACCCGAGGAGTTCTTAACGGAAGACACGGATTACAATGATAGTGAAGGGTCCCCACAGTCACCTCCTGATGATGTCTCCTTCGGCGACATCCTGGAGATGTTAAGGCAAAGAAGTGACTGCAAGCCCTCCAACCCTTCGTCTGAGGAGTCCGTGTTTTTGCAGACTTTTCGCGCCCGGCCTTCTACCTCTTGGGTGACCCCGCCTACTGATGAGCTTGACCAGCTCATCGTGCAGCACGCGTGGAAGAACCCCGATTCCATTGAGGCAATCTCTCCGACACCAGACAAAATTCTTTCCCCTCCCGAGGAGAACCTGCATTGGTCCGAAGGGTTACCAGTTGATGCTATGGTGGTGGTGGCGGCCACGAAAAAGGACTTGGCTGAGGAAAGTCCTGCTGTCCACCCACCCAACAGGGAGTCCTTGGCAGTGGACAGACTTGGGAAGCATGTTTTTGCATCGGGGACCTTTGCCATACGGTCCCTGAATTATTTGGCACATTTTATGAGGCTCCAGAAGGACTTTTATCTGAGAACTCTCTGGGAAACTCACAGGACAGTTGTCTGATGAGATCAGGGACAAAGTGGCCTCACAGCTTGTAACCCTGGAATCAATATCCAACTCGTCCATGAGGTTGCTGTCACATGCGACTGAAGGGGTGGCTAGAGCAGGGGGTTTGGGCATTGTTATGAGACGTCCTGCCTGGATGTGCATTTGTGGCCTCGTGGAGCCCTTCAAGTCTTCCTTTCTGAATGCCCCCATTGAAGCTTCGTCCCTTTTTGTCTCCAAAGTGAAGGACACGCTAGCCAGGTGCGAACAAGATAGGAAACCCTGTCTGCCGTAGGCCTACAGTTTTCCAATCCTCAGCGTACTTTCTCCAGGAATCAGAGGCATGGGAAAATGTGGCATAAGAAATCTCAGGGCCCTTTCCGTGCCGCATGTGCTCATGATACTCACAGAGGCAGAGGGGGTAACAGTTCCGGAAGACGGCCCCATAGAGGCAGGGGGGGGGGTCCTCGTAATCAAGGCGCCAGGGACTCTTTCTCTGGACAGCCTTATTAGCGCTCCTGAGGGGTGGCCTGATTGCTTATCTCTGGAAGCAGTCGGGGGGTCATTTCTCTCTGCACCAAGCTGCCTGGCAATCTATCACCACCAATCATTGGGTGCAGAACATTATCACCAGAGGTTACATCATTCTCCTTTCTTGTCAGCCAAACTTTCCAAGAAAACTTCCTGACATTCCACCCAGTCAAAGGGAAGAAGCAGCTTCAGAGATTATAAAGCTGTCTCAAAAAAAGAGTCATCCAACCAGTCCCACCAGACCAGAGTGAATCCGGATTTTACTCTAGATTCTTTTTGGTGCAAAAAAAGGCAGGGTACTGGAGACCCATTTTGGATTTCAGCAGTTTAAACAAGTCTGTCACCCAAACCACATTCCGGATGGTCACGGTTCAGTCCATCCTTCCCTTTTTAAGAGAAAGCGATTGGATGTGCTCTATAGATCTCTGGGATGCGTATTACCACATCAAAATGGACAAATGCTCTAGGAGTCTGCTTCGCTTCCGGCTAGGAGCCAGTCATTACCAATTCCGTGCCCTGCCGTTTGGTCTTTCTACAGCAACCCAGAGTGTTCACAAAATGCATGGCAATGGTAACAGCTCATTTGAGACTGAAAGGATTTGGTTGTTTCCATATCTAGATGACTGGCTTCTTACCGCCCCTACCGAGCATCTTCTGGTAACAGCACTGCACTATACTGTCTCTGGCAAAATTGTTGGGAATAACAATACATTGGGAGAAATCAAACCTTATCCCTACACAACAAATAAGAATTCACTGGAGCAGTGTTCAATACTCAGTCCTGTCTGGTATCACTCCCAGTTCACAGACTCCATCGATTTGAGGCTTCAACTCCGGTTGATACCATCTCAAACAACAGTCATTGCAAGGGAAGTTCTTCAGGCCCTAGGTTCTATGGCTGCGTCAATTCCAGTAGTGTCTCTAGCAAAGCTACATATGCGGATTCTGCAATGGCTGCTTCTGTGTCAGTGGTTCCCAAACTATCACCTCCTCAATTACCAGAATCGAATGACCACCTTCGGCAAACAGGACCTGCTTTGGTGGAAGAGGCCAGGCGTGGATCTTTGGACTTGCCAGTTTCAACCTCCCCAGCCCACAGCCATTGTGACCACGGATGTTTCCCTGATTGGTGGTGGGTCATTTCCAGGGAAAGACTGCCCAAGGCACATGGTCCACCTGCATGTCAGTGTTCTGGAATGGAGAGCCGTGCTGTTAGTGTTGCAAGCCTTCCATTGAGCTCTCCCTTCTGGGACAATTGCAATTCAATCAGACAATATGTCAGTGGTCTGGTACATCAACAAGCAAGGAGGAACCAAGTCCTACCCCTTATGTCGAGAAGCCATGAGAATTTGGCAGTGGCTGATGGCTTCCAACCACTTTCTGATAGCAACGCATATCCCAGGGAGCCCCAACGTGATTGTGGACAAACTGAGCAGATGCATCCTCATGCCCTACGAGTGGTCCCTCAACCCCGAGGTGGGGTCTTTAATCTTCAGCCACTGGGGCCAGCCTTGCTGCAATATTTTTGCTTCCCCATCAAACACCAATTTCATCAGCTATTTTGCCCTACTTCCCCTGGAGGGGGAGTCACCGAGGGACGCTCTGATCCATGATTGGCCCACGGAACTTCTTTACGCTTATCCTCCCATCCTTCTGATCCCACAATTTCTAAAGAAAGCTCTTTGGTTGATATACAAGGTGATCCTCATAGCCCCATTCTGGCCTTGACAAGTTTGGTTCCCCTTTTTTTCGGCCTCACCTTGTATACCTTCTGTGGATTCTGGACCCCTCTACGAGATCTGATTACTCACCCTAAGGGTTGACTCACCCAAATCTGTCCAGTCTCAAGCTGACAGCTAGGTTTCTCCGCTTCCATTAGTCGCCAGGCAAGCTAGTCTCTCCTCGCCTGTTCGAGACATCATTCTGGCCTCTCACAAACCATCCACCTGAAGACTATATCAGGATAAATGGAAAAGGTTTTCCATCTGGTCCAAGGATAACACGCTAGACCCATATTCGGCTCCAGTTACTGCAGTGCTTCTATACTTGGCTAAGTTTTTTGATAATGGAGCCTTTGTACGAGTGCATCTAGTGGGAATTTCCAATTTCCACAGTGGTATAGATGGCACCCCTCATCTCTTTTCACAAGGCTTTCCTCAAGGGGACCTCTCATCTCAGGCCTCCTGTCAGACAGCCCGCGGAACTTCACGCTAGTCCTTCAGTCTTTGACTCAAAAACCTTTTGAGCCTGCTGCGAAGTGTGACCTAAAGTTTTTGTCTTGGCAGTCTTTGTTCCTGGTAGCCATTACCTCTGTCAGAAGAGTCTCGGAGCTGCAGGCATTGTGTATCAAGAGGCCGTATCTTGTCTTCCATAAAGACAGAGTGTCACTTCGGACAAACCCATCCTTTCTTCCCAAAGTTGTGTCTGAATTCTCCATTAACCAGACCATTAATCTACCAGTGTTGTTTTTTTTAATTTTGCTAATAGAGGAGAGTATTGTCTTTACTCCTTAGACGTACAGAGACAATTGAAATTTTACCTAGACAGGACCAAACCTATCTGTAAATCTGAACAACTTTTAATTTATTTTTCTATGCCCAAAAATGGGAAAGGCTGTTTCCAAGGTTACATTATCAAGATGGCTAAGGGACTGCATATGTTTCATCTATTCCCTCCATAATAAACCCATGCCAAAAGTTAAAGCTCACTCCAGTAGATCTATGGCAACATCTGTAGCATTCCACTCCTGGGCTTCCATGGAGGACATCGGCGCAGCAGCTAGTTGGGCTAAGCCTCATACCTTTATCAGTCATTACAAATTGGACTTGGTCTCCAGAGGGAGAGCTGCTTTCGGCTCAGTGGTACTCAGGAATGTTCTTCCATAAGGGGAGCACCCATGAACCTCAAGGTAGCTTGGGATTCTGTCCCATCAGTGATGAATGGAAAGATTAACAACATCAGATAAAGAAGTTATGTCTTACCATAACGTTCTGTCTGTGTTGTTCGTCTTCTTTCATCGCTTCCCACCCTCCTTCCCCCTCCAAAGGCTCCTGGGGGATGCTTTGGGTCTAAGTGGTGCCTTAGGGTACTTGCGCAGAAGTGGCCTCTGCTTTACTTTCCTTTCTTAGCAAACCCGATCTGAGGTAACGGGGTGAAGGGCATTCTGGGTAGAGACTTAGGTTGAGAGTTTTTTGGCTGGTGCGAGGTTGGTAATAGGCTGACTGTTTCGAGGGCTCGGAACCGAACTCATCAGTGATGAATGAAAGAAGATGAACAACACAGATGGAACGTTATGGTAAGTCATAACTTCTTTTTTTACATTCGTATTTAGATATGTTACCAATTCATGTAACACCATACGAATTGCAGAAAGAGTCATTACTGGACATATTGCGGGTGCTGCAAAGAGCACTTTTGGCTAACATCAAAGAGTGAAACAATACTAATTTCATGAACTTTAATCATACTTTGACTTAGGAATGGGGTCCATTCCTGTAATGGTATTAGAAACCCAAAAGACTTGGAGAAATTAAAAACAGAAGAATGCATTGAAATAAATCTGTAATTAATAGCATGTTGCTCTCGGTATCCCATTAGATATGCATCTTTTCTTGATTGCCACCTACATGGGCATGACTCTGGCCACCTTAAAGATAGGTACAAACATCTTGATACTTTGTATTTGAAAGTGCATTTTGTCATCATCCTTCTTTTAGTAACTGTGTTGGTACAGTGCATCTGCCCCCCCCCCCCCCATTATTTCCCATCCCACACCTTTTCTTTTTAAGACTAATGTAATGATTTCTTGACTTTAACTGCATGTCAAGAAACAAAATGTATTCTTTACTCAGGGTTGTAAGTTGTTGTCATTATCTTCTATCCACATTTTGCCAGTTTGTAGAACTAATGCCAGTTTGATTACATAGAAATGTTCTTTTTCAATAAACCACACTTCCTGAACAGGTACGTAAAGATGATTTCTTGCCAAAACGTGCTTCTAAAGTGACAGCTTTGTGGTAGTCTTTGGAATGTGTTATGACTGACATATTTTGCCCTTTATAATTTGATGTCAGAAGATAGTGTTTTAACACTGTAGTTGTCAGCATGGTATCTAACTAGCTCTTTTGTAATTGCTTTGTAGTACAGATACAAAAGTTAGGGCTCTTCTGTCAGATAATAAAAGATTCAAACTATAATTTTAGAGGGTGATGCAGCTTCTTCATGTCCTATCTGTGTGTGTCAGGACTGGTGTTGGCTTTAAGATTGTATATGGCAGGATAACGGAGACACCTTGGCTGAATGGATGACATTCATTTGCATTTATTGATAACTTTTGACATCAGGTACTTTTATAGTAGTTCTTTGTCTTATACTGTGTTTACTGTAGCTGCACATTTATTTCCCCATCTCTGTAAGAGGTCCTCCATCACTGTAATGGGGTAAGACTATGCACTCTTAAGAAAATAACTTTTTGCACAGTTGTGATGGAACGAGTTCCACAGACAAATTTAGAATGAAGGTAATCTGCTTACGCAGTTGGTAGAAACTGAAAGTTGTGCAGTTATAGATGTTTGTTTATGCTTTGTGTATTACAAAAGTAGCAGTTCACTGGTTGATATATCTATTTGTTCTGATGCTATTCCTTTGCTTAGTATTCCTAAAAAAGGTTTCTGCTGTTCTGCATTTTTCTTTAGTAGGTACATTGCTCTTTTGTCTATTACAAATAACTCACTAGAAAAAGTAATTATGGGTACACAGAGAGCGGGTTTCATTATGTTGTAAAAAAGATTCATGTCGAAATTGAAATGTAATCTGTCATTCTAAAGTTATCATAGCCCCATGCATGGGGAATACTGTACACAGTTACATAGTAAAAACTGAACTGTTTAATGTAGACTAATAATACTCTGCTACCTGGCGATTTTTAACTATCCAGACATTTACTGAAATAGTCTTTTAACGTGAAGTATGAACTCCAAGGAGTTTATTAAATATCATATGTCAGATACTTTTGATCAATTCGTTAATGCTCATACCTGAGACAGTAACATTCTAGGCATTATTACAAGTGTTCCCAGAAATATTCAAAATATCTCTATTAAAAATATTAGGTAACTTCGATTTATTATTCAGAAGTATTGGAACTTAAGACAGCTTGAAGCAGGCCAACTCAGTCAAGAAATTTAATTATTGAAAAATTGACTGTTTAACATAAAACTGTACTAATTGGTTAGACGAATATCTTTCCTCATAAGACTGCCTTTGGTTATAACACTCTTAAAAGTATATTAAAATTGGGTAAAGAGTCTGCAGCTGCAAGTCAAGTAATTATGATAACACATTTCCATGTTGGTGGAGTCATAACTTTACCTTTTTTGCCCTTATAGAGTTTTGTTTTCTCCATTTTATAAGAAATTTCCTTACAGCTTAAACAAAAAAGAAACTGAACATGATTATGAAAATCATGTATTTTTAACATTCAACAAGTAAAGGAACTGGATTTAGCATGTGATGCAACTAACGGAAAGCTGTACTGCAAATACATAAGTAAAATCACCAAAACTAGGAGCCGTCTGTGTGCCAAATCACTAAATAACACTTAATCAATAATATAACAATTGCCAGTGATTTCAGTTAATGATCTGATGATGTTGCCTTCATTTGTTCTTCAACCTGTGGGTTTGGATCTGAGGACTGGCTACGACTCGGCCACATAATAAAGCTCTAGGATCCTAAACCTGAGCTCCTTCCCTACCCATAATGCTTCGCTCCCCCAGATCTAATTTATTTGCTCATTTAATTTATTTAATATTTGTTAACCGGGATAGTCCGACTGGGCAATAAGCCCATTTTCAGCAGAGTCCCGGGGAGAAAAGCTTCACAAAAAATTTTACAAGGTTTAGAGAAGGACAGAACAGAAATTATGAACATCATAAGAATTCTTACGTCATGAAAACATGTTATATACATCATGAGAAATTATAAACATAGATACATTGCTTAAAACAGAAAAGGATTGGATTAAATGTTTGAAGAATTAGAAAATGGTAAGAGAAAGTAGAGAGAGGTAGTAACTCTAGATATACCAAGAAAGGAAAAGGGTAAAGGCTGGAAGAGGAAGAAGTGAATGGACAGGAAAGGTGGAAAACGAAGGAAGAAGATGGGTGAAAAGGTAAGGTAGGGGAGAAGTGTTAGGAAGGAAGAAGGAAAGGATAGAGATAGGGCAGGGATAAGGTAAAATCTAAGTGTGTGAGAAAAAGAAACATTTGGAAGGAGAGGAGAAGGAGAGAGTAACTAACTGGGAAGATTATAGAGGCAGTAGAGTGCTGAATAGGGGAATGAAGAGATTAGCCAGGACCTGAACAAGAGCAGAGCCAGTTGGTCTTTAGGAACACTCTTAGTTGGTTTTTGAAGTGTATAGGGTCAGTAGTAGATGATGTCCTTCAAGGATGCATCTGCAGTCCTTACAAATGGGTTGTCCTGTCGTCAGGCAGCCCTTCGGTCGGCCGGATTCCAAAGTCTGGGTCTGGCTTCGGCTGGTGTCGCACTTCACCCGACGTCATTGCGGCAGTTTTCGGGTATAAAGGCATCAGCCGATGCCATTTTCCTCAGTCTTTCTTGCCGTGTGGCGCCCGAAGCAGAAGCTGTTTGCAAGTGCCGGTCGGTCAGATCCAGAGATTACTACTACCGAATACTACTTCGAAGACTTCTATAAAGCTAAGTACCCCGTTGGGGACTCTTTCTTGCCTCAGCCGATGTCAGAGAAAGTTAATAACTGTTTATCTTGTGGGAAACAAATACCTCATAAAGATTTCCACTCCTGTTGCATACATTGTTTAGGCCCAGACCACGACGTAGCAGCTTGTCTAGCCTGTGCTTCTTTTAACCGGCGGATGCTGAGACGTCGCTCGGACTTTGCTGAACAGATTTTCGGCTCCGATTTTGCCTACATTATGCCGTCGGATCCTCCGACTACGCAAATAACTAAAAAACGTAAAGAAAAGGACCGACACTCGCGGTCCGCGGTTTCGGCTGAAACCACGGCCAAGCAATCCACGAGTGTCTCGGTTTCGGCTGAAACCGAGCAAGCGGTTCTTTCTTCAGCCGATAACTTGCCTTCTACCGAGGCCTCTTCTATTCTGGTAGAAACAGCTTCTGAAATCCAGCCTTCTGTTGCGATTTCACAGGATTTATCAGATACCATTCCACTAGATATTTCTTCTCCTGCACGTGGAGCTGCTAGGCCTCCTCCAGCTATGTCTATTAAGGCCTTTGCCAGGGCTAAAGCAGCCCAAACTTCCAAACCAGTGCCTGCCAAGCCCCCCTCTCACGGGCCCAGCACCAGCTCCCATATGCTTTCTTTGGCACAGGATCTCATCACTTTAATCCGTGGATCCCAGCCTCATCCAGACAGGGTCTCTCTCCCTCCTCCAGAAAAGAGGCCTAGAGCAGAGCCCCCTGAGCCAGTAGCCACAGATGATTCTTCTGATGATTCAGAACATTCAGATCCTCCTGAGGCTTCTTATTCTCCTTATGAAGACTCCGATGCTGAGGAGTCCATCCCTTCAGCCTCTCCTCCTGAGGAATTTTCCTTTGGGGAAACCTTGCATGCTATGAGGGAACAATTCCAGTGGCAGGGCCAAGATTTCTCAGACTCAAGAAAAAGGCTTAGGACCTTTCTACACTTACCACAGCATAGGCCTTTAGCTATTCCTCCAGTTCTATCTGTTGTTGATGATGCATTTAATGATGCTTGCACTTCTCCTGATACTTTACCTCCGGCTCCTGCTAAACCAGATAGGTACTACAGGGTCCCGGACACTCATCACCACTTATATAAGGCCCCTTTTGCAGATCCAGAGACTATCTCTCAGGGCCCTAAAGCTGTAGCAGCTACTTCTTCTAAAAACCCCCTCCCCTCTGAAAGGGATTCCAGGTCCTTAGAGAGATGGGGTAAAAAAGTTTACACCTCTGCTACTTTGTCAGCTAGAGCTTTGAACTGCCAATTTCATATGATTCAATATCAAGAGTTTATGCTTGACCAATTGACTAAAAAGCTGTCCTCTGAAGAATCTTTAGATAAAAAGTATGTTCAAGAAATGTTACATAACATTCAGCAGGTGAGTAACCATTCTTTAAAATGTGGCTATGATGCACTGGAGGCTTCCTTTAGATCAGCCATGACGGGCACAGTTATCAGGAGGCATGCATGGTTGAAAGAACAGGCATTACCAGACCATATCAAATCTAAGCTTTTGGATGCACCTATGGACAAGGTCAATTTATTTGGTGCCCCCGCACAGCAGGTTCTGAAAAAGATGGAAGAGAAAGCAAAATCTGTGCAAACAGTAAAAGATTTCTTACAAGTTCAACCTCCAAGGTTTAGCAGGAATTGGCCCTCCAAGAATTGGTCCTTTCCGGAGTCCTCTAAGGCACAAAGAGGCAGGAATAGGCTCTAGAGGCAGAAACCAATCCAGAGGTGCCTACAGGGGTTGCCAGTGGCAGGGTAACAACCAGCGAGGCACGGACACAGCCACCACCACTACAACAACTCAATCACAGTGACTTGGCGGTGGCACTGCCTACCAGGGAACAACTAGAAGCACCCTTAGGCGGAAAACTAACCTTATTTTCAAGAAACTGGCACTGCATTACAAGAGAAAAATGGATTTTGCAAACTATAGACCAAGGTTACAGGTTCCATTTCCATACTCTACCAGGAAAGAGAGGAATGCCAAACCTACCACCTACTCAAAGGGCAGAAGCTCTAAAACAAATATCTCCATTATTAAGAATGAGAGCTGTGGAAAAGGTACCATCTATGGAGCAAGGGAAGGGATTTTACTCCAGGCTCTTCCTGGTACCAAGAAAAGAAAACAAATGGAGGCCTATTCTAGATCTGTCCACTCTAAACACATTCCTCATTGTCCCAAAATTCAAAATGCTGACTCTACAGCAGCTTCTTCCCATGCTGGGCAAGGAGTCTTGGCTGGTAACTCTAGATCTCAAGGAGGCATACCTGCACGTCCCCATAAGACCAATTTGCAGAAGATACCTCAGATTTCTTGCAGGATCAGAGCATTATCAATTCTCAGCATTGCCCTTTGGCTTATCTACTGCGCCCAGAGTGTTCACGAAATGCCTGGCATCAGTAATCGCTCATTGCAGACTTCAGGGAATTCAAATCTATCCCTACCTGGACGACTGCCTGATACAAGTGGACAACAAAAACAAATTAACAGAAGACTTACAAAGAGTCATCTACCTGCTACAAGCCCTGGGATACACAGTCAATACAAAAAAGTCAAGGCTGATTCCATCCCAAATAATAACCTTTCTGGGTGCAGAACTGGACACATCAAAACAAATGGCATTCCTAACTGCAGAAAAGAAAGAACAACTTCCTCTCTACTTCTTGGCATTAACAAAGCAGAGCCATCTAACTGCAAGAAAAGTGTTACAAGCTCTAGGCTTCATGGCATCCTGCATAATTCTGGTCCCTCATGCCAGGCTTCATATGAGAAAGCTACAGTGGTACCTAAAGAATTTGTGGTCTCAGCACAAGCACAGCCTGGAAACCAAAATTCCAATGATCCCATGCCTGAAGCAAGAGTTCTTATGGTGGGCTCAGGCCTGTCAATCAAACACAGGACTGCCCTTCAGCAAAAGTCATCCAAGACAAACTATTACGACAGATGCCTCAGACCTCGGTTGGGGGGCACACATAATGGACAAGTGCATTCAAGGGCTATGGACTCAAGACCAACTGCATCTGCACATAAATCTAAAAGAAATGATGGCAGTAAAATTGGCAATCCAGGCATTCAGACCTCTTCTCCATGAAGGCCAGCTGTTGATAAGGACAGACAACACCACAGTTATGTGGTACATCAACAAACAGGGAGGCACACACTCATACCCCCTATGCCGGCTGGCACTAGACCTATGGGATGTGGCTCTGGGTTACAACCTTCAGTTACAGGCAATTTATGTACCGGGAAGGAAAACATTCTAGCAGACATATTAAGCAGAACTATAACAGATGCCCACGAATGGATGCTGCATCCGGACATCTTCAAAGCCATCACAGGAAAATGGGGATTACCACAAATAGACTTGTTTGCATCTCCATACAATCACCAGTTGAAGAAATTCTGCACAAGGACTTACCACCCACTTGCTTGGAAGGTGGACTCCCTATCCTTCAGTTGGAAAAGCCTGACAGCATACGCATTCCCACCACTTCCTTTGATGCACAAGGTGCTTCTCAAGATCAAAGAGGAACATCCGAGGATCATTCTGATAGCCCCAGACTGGCCAAGACAACATTGGTACCCACTACTGAGGAGCATGTCCAGGGAACAAATATGGAAACTACCACTGATCCCATTACTGCTGACACAGAACAACTACAACATTCTGCATCCAAGCCTAAAAACTCTGCAGCTAACTGCCTGGAACATTACATGACAGAAATTAACCCAAATTTATCCCAAAGGGTTAAGGACATAATCCTGGAGGCTCGTAGACCTTCAACAAGAAAGAATTATGCAGCAAAATGGAAAAGATATCTCATCTGGAGTGCTGCAAAAGGGCAAGATGTGACACTGGTGAACATAGCCAACATCCTGGAGTACTTGGCTGAGCTCTACCACACAGGCCTGTCCTATTCCTCCATCAAGATACATGCATCAGCTATTTCAGCACAATACAGCTTGGATCCTCCTGTCTTCTCGCATCCTCTGCTCAGACCGTTTCTGAGGGGAATTAAAAATGTAAAACCTCCCAGGAAACCTCCATTGCCAGCATGGGACTTGAACTTTGTGCTAGAAAAACTGACTCTGCCTCCTTTCGAGCCAGCAGCTACAGCAGACTTGCAATACTTATCCTGGAAGACTGCCTTCCTGCTGGCAATAACTTCAGCAAGAAGGGTCTCTGAACTACAAGCATTAATGGCAGTACAACCCTTCCTGATCTTCCATCAAGATAGAGTGTCCATGAGAACAAATCCTACATTTATGTCTAAGGTGGTATCCAGAGTCTCTTTAAATCAGGCTATCCACCTTCCTACATTCTTCCCCAATCCACAGAACAGGGGAGAAAAGCTCTTACTTACCTTGGATGTACACAGGCAATTACGCTACTACCTGGACAGGACAAAAAAAAAAAAAACAATAGAAAAACTGACCAGCTTCTGGTAGCTTATGCAACAGGAAAAGAAGGAAAACCAATTTCTAAACAGACGATCTCCAAATGGATAGGAAATTGCATTAGATTTTGTTACTCCTACCATGGAAAGAAAACTCCAGAGAACATCAGGCCTCGCTCCACAAGGGCCACAGCCACTACCACAGCTTTCTTACGAGGAGTGGCTACCAAGGACATTATAGAGGCTGCTACTTGGACCTCCGTGCATACATTTGCCAAGCATTATAACTTACCTCTATACTCTAGATCCCGTGCTGGCTTTGCCACTGCTGTTTTGCAAGGGATCCTGACTACACCATAATCTATTCTCATTTCCTCCTCCCCTAGTTTAGCTATGGTATTCTACCCATTTGTAAGGACTGCAGATGCATCCTTGAAGGACATAGTACAGTTTTGTACCTACCATAAATGTAGATGTCCGATAGGAATGCATCTGCAGTCAGGATTACCCACCCTCCTTTCCCTCTGAGGTACTCCTAGGGTACTTGCCAATCTTCAGCTAGCTTGGGGGGGATCTATTATGGTGTATTTGTTTGTATATATGTACATACATGTTTATTTTGTGTGTTTGCTCTCTACTATTTGGAAGCTTTGGCATTTATCCAAATTTAGCCTACCAAGAGGGCACCTGGCATCTGGGGCAAGAAACACTGAGGAAAATGGCGTCGGCTGATGCCTTTATACCCGAAAACTGCCGCAATGACGTCGGGTGAAGTGCGACACCAGCCGAAGCCAGACCCAGACTTTGGAATCCGGCCGACCGAAGGGCTGCCTGACGACAGGACAACCCATTTGTAAGGACTGCAGATGCATTCCTCTCGGACATCTACATTTATGGTAGGTACAAAACTGTACTTTCTTCGTCTCACATTGCTGCAGTCATAACCTGTGGGTAGTCCGCTGTCCTCAGTCGGCCCGAATACCAAAGTGTTAGGCTGGCGTTGGTCATAGTCGCTCAGATCTGACGTCCGTACACAGTGGTACTAAAGCGCATGACCAACGTCATATCCTCAGTCTTTCTTGCCGCATGGTCCGAAGCAGAAGCAGCGTTTGCAAGTGCCGTTCGGCGTCCTGAAATTTTCGTATTCTGAGTTTCAGACAGAAGACCAAGTTGGGCTAAGTACCCCGTTGGGGAATATTTTTGTCTTTTCTTGCCTCAGTTAAATCCGGATGTCAGAAAAAGTTAATAATTGTATTTCTTGTGGGAAACAGATACCTCATAGGGACTACCACTCTCTCTGTATTCCTTGCTTGGGGCCTGAGCACGACGTAGTCGGGTGTCGCTTTTGCGCTAGATTTAATAAGCGCACCATTAAACGCAGGTTAGATTGTGCTAGACTTGTTTTCGGTAAGCGGTGTAACTACAACATGCCGTCGGATCCTCCGACACCCGCTACCGCTAAGAAGCGAAAAGATAAGTCGTTAAAGTCCAAGCAGGATGAGTCGTCCGTTGCGGACGCCGGTTCTTTGGAAACTACGGTGGAATCTGTGGATCCAGCCGAGGTTTCAGCTGAATCTCAGGGGGAGCCTTTAATCTTACAGGAATTGGCCTCTCAGGAGTTAGGTCAGGCCGAGGGGGCCTCTCAAGTTTCTGTAGTTCCTTCTTTGCATAAGGTTGTTAGGCCTTCTAATTCTGTCTCTAAAGCCCCTTCCAAAGCCAGGCCTGGTCCTTCTGGCACTGGTGTCAGCCCTAGTTCTGCAGGTTCTGTTCCTAAAAAACATATGCTGAAAATGGCAGAGGATTTGATTACTTTAATCAGAGGTTCTATGCCCCCTCCGGATAAGAGGCCTAGGGTGGAGACTGAGGTGGAGGGATTGGAGCATTCCTCAGATTACTCTGAGTCTTCAGCTGAGGACATTCAGGATTTTCCTCCTTATTCTGATTCAGATGCAGAGGATTCCTGTCCTTCTCCTCCAGAGAATTTTTCCTTTTCTGAAACCCTGCATTCCATGAGGGAGCATTTTAAGTGGGAAGGTCAGGATTTCTCAGATTCTCGTAAGAGGCTTAGGGAATTTTTATTTTTACCACAGCATAGGCCCTTGGCCATTCCCCCTGTTTTGGATGTTGTTCAGGATGTTTTTTCTGAGGCTTCCCTTAATCCTGATTCCTTGCCTCCTGCCCCTGTCAAGCCAGACAGGTATTACAGAGTTCCAGAGGCTCATAAATATTTGTATAAGAGTCCTAGAGCTGACCCGGAAACTATTAGCCAGGGACCTAAGGGTGTCAGAGCTTCTGTAGTAAAGAATCCAGTTCCTCTGGATAAAGATTCTAGAGCTTTGGATAGGTGGGGTAAAAAGTGTATACTTCCTCCACACTAGCTATGAGGGCTTTAAACTGCCAGTTTCATATGCTGAAGTACCAGAATTTTCTGTTGAGTCAGTTAAAATCTAAGGTACATGCTTTAGCTGAGGGTATAGAGTGTAAGGAATTGCAGGATTTAGTTCATGCCTCTGATCAGGTAGGTAAGCATTCCTTGCAGTGTGGCTTTGATGCTCTTCAGGCTTCTTCCAGGGTGGCTGCCACTGGTTCAGTTATTCGTAGGCACGCCTGGCTTAAGGATCAGAATTTGTCAGAGCATGTTAAAGCTCGAATTTTGGATGCTCCCCTTCAATCTGAAGTTCTTTTTGGTTCTCCTGTGGAGTCAGTTTTGAAGAAAATGGAAGAAAAGGCTAAGTCCATGCAGACAGTTAAGGAATTTTTACAAGTGCAGCCCCCTAAGTTTAGCAGAAATTGGCCTGCAAAAGGATGGGCTTATCCTTCTTCTGATTTACAGTCTAAGGGCAGATCTAGATGTGGTAGGGGCAGAGCTCATGCTCAGGGTTCTTTCAGACCTAGGACGTGGAGTTCCCCTGCACAATCTTCTGGTGAGGGCAGGGATCAGCCTTTTCGTAAACAGACCCAATGACCTGTATCTCCAGCTGCCAGATCCCTCCTGTCTGGCAGCTCCTCTAGGAGGAAAGTTGGCACTTTTCAAGCAAAATTGGCTTTTGGTCACCCAGGACAAATGGGTGCTGGACATTATAGATCGAGGTTACAAGTTTTATTTTCACACCTTGCCTCCTTTCAAGGGCATGCCGGACGTACCTCCTCAGCAAAAGCTGGAGGCTCACAAGCAGATTTCTTTACTTTTAAAAATGGGGGCTATCCAGGTGGTACCTCGTCAGAAGTAGGCCTAGGATTTTATTCTCGCCTGTTCCTTGTGCCAAAGAAAGGAAACACTTGGAGGCCAATTCTGGATTTGTCTATCCTCAACACATACCTAGACATTCCAAAATTCAAGATGTTAACTTTGCAGCAACTTTTGCCTCTGCTAGGCAAAGATCACTGGATGGTAACTCTGGATCTCAAAGAGGCTTATCTTCACATTCCTATCAGGCCCAGCTGCAGGAGGTTCCTGCGTTTTCGGGCTGGTACTTTTCATTATCAGTTCTCTGCATTGCCCTTTGGCTTATCTACTGCCCAGGGTGTTCACAAAGGTCCTGGCTCCTGTGATAGCCTTCTTAAGACTAAGAGGAATACAAATTTATCCTTATCTGGACGATTGCCTGATTCTTGCTCAAGACAAAGTCAAGTTACTTCAGCATCTACAGTATGTAATGGCAGTGTTAAGGTGCCTAGGGTATTCTGTGAACGAAACAAAGTCCAGTCTAGTACCCTCTCAGGACATGTGCTTTCTGGGTGTGAGACTGAATACAGCCTCTCAGATGGCTTTTCTGACCCCGGACAAACAAAGAAATCTTTCCCTTTACTTCCAGCAATTATCCCTACTGTCCAGGCTGACTGCAAGGACAGTCCTTCAAGCCTTGGGGTTCATGGCATCTTGTATTCTGGTACTTCCCAATGCCAAACTGCATATGAGGAAGCTACAATGGTATCTCAAAAGTGTATGGACTCAACACTGCCACAATTTGGACACTGTCATTCAGATAATACCTTGCATCCAGAAGGAATTCTTGTGGTGGGCTCAGGAATGTCACCTAAACAAGGGACTCTCTGTGACCCGACCAGAGGCGAGTCAGATCTTAACGACAGATGCCTCAGACGTGGCTTGGGGAGCACACTTCAATGGGAAATGGATTCAAGACACGTGGCCTCCCAGACTACAGCATTTGCATATCAACATGAAGGAGATGTTAGCAGTCCAATTTGCACTGATGGCTTTCAAGGATCTACTTCAACCGGGACAGGTGTTGATTCAAACAGACAACACAACAGTCATGTGGTACATCAACAAGCAGGGGGGAACCCATTCGTACCCTCTTTGCAGACAAGCTATGATTCTGTGGGAGGCTGCTCTGAGTTTGCACCTCACTCTTCAAGCAAGGTTTCTGCCAGGAGCACAGAACTCCTTAGCAGATGTTTTGAGCAGACAGATGGTGGATCCCCACGAGTGGAAATTGGATCCTCATGTATTTCAACAGTTGACAGTGGCTTGGGGAACTCCAGACATAGATCTGTTCGCTTCTCCACTAAATTTCCAACTGCCAAAATTTTGCACAAAGATGTTTCACCCAAAAGCTTGGAAAGTGGATGCTCTATCTTTCAGTTGGAACAACCTTCACATATATGCCTTTCCTCCTCTGCCTCTCCTTCCCAAGGTGCTCTTGAAGGTAAGACAGGACAAGCCTTGCATGATTCTAATAGCTCCGGATTGGCCACGTCAGCACTGGTACCCTCTGCTGAGGAGTTTAGTACGGGAGCCTCCTTGGCCTTTGCCATCAATTCCACACCTTTGGTCTCAGGCAAGCAATCATTTCCTCAATGTCAGGATACAGTCCCTGCATCTGACAGCCTGGCATATTCTGTTTTAGACCCTGGGGGGTCGCAGCTTCCTCAACAAGTTTTGAATGTCATTTTGGAAGCCAGATGGCCTAGTACAAGGAAAGTTTATGCTGATAAATGGAGGAGATTTTTTCTTTGGAGCACAGCAAAGAGCTTTAATGTTTCAGTGCCTAATTTGAGTGTTACACTACAGTACCTTACAGAATTATTAGACAAGGGTTTGTCTTTCTCCTCCGTGAAAGTTCATGCTGCAGCCATTTCTGCTCACTATGACTGTGACCCACCATTATTTTCTCACCCTTTGTTTAAGCAATTTCTTAGAGGGGCAAAGAACATAAGACCCCCACGTAGAGCTCCTACTCCTTCCTGGGATCTCAATTTTGTGTTGGAGAAGCTAACTTTACCTCCTTTTGAACCTGCAGCTACATCTGAGTTGAAGCTTTTGTCTTAGAAGACTGCTTTTTTGTTGGCCATTACGTCTGCTAGGAGGGTGTCTGAATTACAGGCTCTAATGGCAGTTGAACCCTTCCTGATATTTCATAAGGATAGGGTATCCCTGCGTACTAACCCTACTTTTATGCCTAAAGTTGTTTCTGATGTGGCCTTGAACCAATCTATTCATTTGCCTACTTTTTATGCTGATCCCCAAAATAAAGGGGAAAAAAAATTGCACTCTTTGGATATTCACAGGCAGTTACGTTATTATTTGAGCAGAACTAAAGGGTTCAGGCAGTCTCAACAGTTATTCATTTCTTTTGCCTTGGGTTCACAAGGAAAACCTGTTTCAAAGCAAACTATTTCTAAGTGGATTAGCCATTGTTTTGCTTTTTGTTATTCTCATCATGGAAAGGATGTTCCGGCTGGGATCAGACCTCATTCCACTAGGGCTACTGCCACATCTACTGCTTTTTTAAGGAGAGTAGCTACTAAGGATATTTTGGAGGCAGCTACTTGGAGTTCAGTGCACACCTTTACTAAACATTACCATCTCCCTCTTTATTTCAAATCTAGGGCTGGGTTTGCCACTGCAGTTTTACAGGGCATGTTAGCAGCTCCTAGTGCTTTTTGATTTTGCCAACCTCCCTTACCTTTGCTTTGGGATTCTACCCACAGGTTATGACTGCAGCAATGTGAGACGAAGAACATAGTACAGTTTTGTACCTACCATAAATGTAGATGTTCGAGGATCCACATTGCTGCAGTCCAATTTTCCCTCCCTCCTTCCCCTCTGTAGTTTAGGGTTGCTGTGTTGCTGTTGGGGTAATTATTTTTTCTGTAATCGGTGGTTGGGTATTTTCTATTTTTGGCTATGGCTTTTCTTTTTTAGGCCTTCTGACATCTGGGGCAAGAAAGACTGAGGATATGGCGTCGGTCATGCGCTTTAGTACCACTGCGTACTGACGTCAGATCTGAGCGACTATGACCGACGCCAGCCTAACACTTTGGTATTCGGGCCGACCGAGGACAGCGGACTACCCACAGGTTATGACTGCAGCAATGTGGCTCCTCGAACATCTACATTTATGGTAGGTACAAAACTGTACTTTAAAATGCTCTGGGATATAGAATTCCATAATTTGGAGATGTAGTTTGAGAAAAGAGTCCCCTGCTTTGTTATTGGACTTGGAGACTTGAAGTAAAAATCTGTTGGAGGATCGAGGAGTATGAGTGTTGGTGTAAGGTAGAAGCATATTAAGAAGGGCAGAGTTATTTTTTCAGGTTGATGAACAAGTCTGACTGCAAGGGAGAGCCGAGTGTAAGTTTAGTGTGGTAGTTCTAGCCAGCTCAGTTGATGTAAAGAACACTCTTGAGATCTGTAAGAGAAGTTGGTGGCAAATTTGGCTATTTTATTATAGCAGGCTTCAGCCTTAGCCAGGGTAATTTTACTAATGTTAGTGAAGATATTGGAGGCATATAGTAGGGAGGGATGAAGATGAGTTCTAGCTATAGCTTGTCTTGAGTTGTTAGTCAGGAAAGGTTTGATTCTATATAATGATCCAAGTTTCTTATAAGTCTTTTTGATGGATTGAGAGAGATGGATGTCAAAAGACAACTTATTATCTATTAGAATGCCTAACAATTTAGTTTGAGTTGCAGCTGTTATTGTGGTGGTGTTTGAAGAGCAGATTTGGAAAGGTATAGAGGGGGACTTGTGAACAGCTGGGGTAGAACAACATTAGCTAAGTTTTTTTAGAAGGGTTCAGTATCAGTTGTGAGTCCAATAACCATGCTTCAACAGAGAGGGAGGATTGCTTAATAATATTGATAAAATTGTTTATGGAAGGAGCAGCACAGATGAGAGTAGAGTCATCCGTGTTCTGAATAACAGAGGTTAGTGGAGTCGAAGTATGGAGTCTGTTTGTAGAGATGGAGAAAAGGAGTATGGAGTCTATTTGTAGAGATGGAGAAAAGGAGAGGACCAAAGACTGAGCCTTGTGGAACTCCCATATTAATAGGTAGTAAGGTAGAGAGTTCATGCTGCCATTTGACAGCTTGCTGCCGACCAGACAGGTAACTATGGAACCAAGTTAGAGAGGTGTGACTGAGGTTAAGGGAGGATAGTTCATCTAGAAGTTTCTGATGGGAAACTTTGTCAAAAGCTTTGGATAGATCAAGAAAGATGGAGGGTACTGGCTCCCCATCATTCCTGTGTAGGTTTATGGTATTTGTGAAGCTGAGAAGGGCAGTTGTGGTTATGGACACACACTCCTAATATTTTGGAAAGGGGTGGCAAGATGGCAGTGGGCCTATAATTAGGAAATTCAGTTGTTACCACCTTTGTGCAGAGGGATGATACAGGAGATTTTTCCTGATTTTTCCAGTGAGATGGAACATAGTGTTCTGAGATGGAGCCGATTGATCAGAATAGTGACTGGATAGGCAATAGCATTGGCTGCAATTTTTACAAATTCTGTAGGGAGGTTAGCAGCAGCCAAGGTAGCAGGTTTAAGTTTGGAGACTATTCTTTGTAGTGTCTGTTGGAATGGGATTAATAGACTAGCAGTTGCTGCTTTCATTAAAGTTATTTGGGATATATGAAGTAGCCATATGGTTGGTCTTAGAAAGTGAATGAATGCAAATAGTAAAGAAAGTATTGAAATTTGTAGCAGTATTATCAATATTATTTAAAGAAGATGGGGAAGGGGGTTGATGTGTGCCCAGGTTGCAGAAGTTTGTTAATAGCAGTCCAGAATTTCTTGGGGTGGTTGTTATGCTTTTGCTGTAATATGAAGTTATAATTTTTTTTATCAAGTTTGACTTGAGAATAGGCTTTATTCTGAAGTTGTTTGTATTGGTCAAGATATTTTTGGGTTTTGGTGGAATGCCAGGTAGACCAGGCTGTGTCTGTCTGTTTGAGAAGATGTATATCTTTGCTAACCAAGGAGCGTAGTTAAATTTGACTCTAGTAGTTTTACAAGGTTCTAGCCTGTTTAGAATATTGGTTCTAGCCTGTTTAGAATATTTAGAAAGGTGGAATTGAAGTATTGAACGGTAGCATCGAGAGGGAGAGCTCTGAGTGGAGACCTATCACAGAGTTGTAATAAAAATGTTCTTTTTGCTGCGAGTCTGATGGAAGAAGTTTTGCCTGGGAGGATTAATATAAAGTCTAACTAAATAGGTAGGGAGATGATCACTGAGAGTATTTGGGAGGCATCCTGACTGAAAAGCAGAGGTAGGTTTGTTTGTAAGGATCCAATCTAAAACGGATTGTTTATTGGTGGTTTTGTCAGTTATGGTTGTGGATTGGATTAATTGTGAAAAACATGAAGACTGATGAAATTAGAGGGGTTATCAGAGTTATAGGAGTACCAGTCAGAGTTGAAATCACCCATTATGATGGTTTCTTGTGACACGGTAACCGAACTCCAGTGGAGTATATCCTCAGTTGTGTTAGAATTATTGCCTGGAGAAATATAGAGAGCATTTATATAAGCTGCAGTGAGATAATGCCTTCTGCTGTTGCACTGCTGTGATATTGGAAAAAGATAAGTGCTTTATTTTCAACTGTTTTCTACACTTCTTTTTTATCGCAGATATACCCCAGGGATTACCTCAGTGTCACTGCTCAACAGAGGCACAGCAGAATAATGGGTATAGTTCCCCATACTAAAGGGGTGGCGTAAGCCACAAAACTATGGGCTAGGCTTGTAAATGCCCTCGGGCAGATAGCCTAGTATGAACCTATGAACCTATGAACCTACTGCATTTCTGTTTAATCTGTGCAACTGTTTTTTTAGTCTCTTTTTGTTGTCTGTTCTTTTTACTTATTGCTGTACTTGAAAACCACTAGCGTAGAATACCTGTTACTGTTTGTGACCTTTGGAGCTTTTAGTGAAATCTTTTGTCTAGTGAGGCCTGGCTGTTTCTGGGGGAGAGAATTCGGTCACGGTTGATCTAGCTAGAAGCATTCCTGCAACGCTGTGTTATTTTGATTGGATAATTTGTCTGGTTTCTGTTTCTCAGCCTTAAATAGCCACTGTTTTTTAGATACCACCCTAGCCCAACACAGTTGGTGTTGTGGTCTTAAAGCTTGGTGGCTTTGAGTTGCCTGCCCCTAGTATAAAGTTGATACTGGACACTCCTCCCAGTCACATTACATCAGCTCATTCTACTGTTTATAGTAAGAACATTGTAAAGGCCCACCCTTTAGCTTCTCAACCTTAAGTTATCTTATCTTCTGTCTCCTCACTTTCTACTATAAAAAGACAAAAAAAAAAATTACCTCTTCCTACTTCATTTTGTTGCTTGTGCTTAGGAGTTAAACTGCATTTAGTTTGCCGTATTTATTACTGCTTGTTGGTAGCCTTATTAAATTGTTGACAGTATTCTACTGAATTGCTGCTTTATTTGTGCTGTCTTTTACTATTGTGATTGTGAGCTACTATTTTAAATCAAGCTACTAATTAACCATATTTCATTGCTATCTGCTGCAATTCATTACTGTTAAATTGCATTTTACTGCATTCCGTTACTGTTTAACTGTATTTTTTTTATACAGTGAGTTGTGTTCTTTTCACTATAAGTGGTTGAGCTGTGCTTCATTGTTGGTCTTTTTACTATTTTCTTAACATTAAGATTGAGTAGCATAGTCTAGATACAGGTCTGCTGCATCCACAGCTATAGCTGCATGTTTTTTCACCCTTTTTGAGGTATTCCAGCTACAAATTTTCCCTTAGTAGCACTTGTGTTATCACCTAGTAGTACTACGGTTAGACCCCCCCCCCCTTTACCCTCTTGGCTCTTTCTGACCTCTCTCCCTCAGTTTCTGACAAATATGGATGGCCAGTTTTCTACATTTTCTCCTGCCAGTCTGGTTGATATGGGCACCCTGAGACAGTGTAGCAACTGCCCCATGTACACGGACAGCCCTCTATCTACTACCAGCTAGGAATGCAATTTGTGAGATATGCACTTAAGCCACCTAGTGTCATTGCTGTCTCCCCCACAAAACAGTATATCTGGCACTGAGAAAGTTGGCAACATGAACACCACATCTCAAACTCCACCCACACCTACACAGCACACCCCCACATGTGCGGAGGTCCTCAACAAAAGAATACCCAAACAAAAGAGACCTCAGAGGCATAAACGCACGCAAAATGCACTGCCCACCACACCGCACACCACGCATAGTCCACACACCTGTGTCACAGCCACTAAGGCCTAAACATAAACCCAACATGTTAGTCATAGGAGACTCCATTGTGAGATGCACAAATGTGCCCCACACCAGGCTGGATAAGGAGAAAGCCACCGTTAGTTTGTCGGGTGCCAGAATCTGTCATATCACCAATGCACTCACGTCTCTCAGCAGGTACTGCTATGACTCTGTCCATAGTCCATGTTGGAGTGAATGACTTGAGACGTACCTCCCTAGACTAAGTGAAGCGAAACGTGATCGAGCTCACTGAATATGTACCCCAGGCAGGTATGTTTCTAGCCTTAAGCAGCATTCTATCATCACCCAGAATGATGCCTCAATACAAACAGAAAAGGATTAACTTTAACTGTTGGCTTAGTTTCTCGTGTCATTCCAAGGGGATCCAGTACTGGACAGCCTTGGATGACATGATTGACAAACCATGATGGCCTATGTCTTTCTCCCTTGGACTTCAGACTCCTGGCAAAGGCTCTTGCCTCCCCTGTAGTGCCTTTTTTAGGCAATGCCATGAGGTCAAAACTACCAAATTGAAAATTTCATCAAAACATAAATTAAAGGTCATGCCACTAAATGCTAGTAGTCTAAACATAAACTGCACTCATTGCAAGCATTCTTAACCCTGGAAGAAGCTGACATTTGTGCAGTCAGCTAAACCTGGTTCAAAACAACAGAGAGCACCCCATCCATACCAGGTTGCTCATCCTATCATTCATTCAGACCTCAAACCATGGGCAGCAAAACAAAAGGAAGTGGAGTTGCAGTATGTATAAAAGACATGCACACCTCTAAGCTAGTCAAACAGTATGATGCACAGGAAACACTCCAGGAGCAGTTAACAATTGACAAGACCCCTATTGAAATCATAGCTAGCTGTAGGCCTCCAACTTTGACTCAAGATGTCCACCTATCTGGACCTCTTCAAATCTGTCAAGATTCAACCCTTTACCCTGATCCTGGGTGACTTTAACTATCCACCCATAGATTGGAAGAAATACTCATACCAAAACACAAATGCCCAGAGATCCCTTGATTTCATCAGTGCAGATGCCTTGGACCAGTTGGTTGACACCCCCACAACAGGTGAAAATATCTTGGACTGGTATTAACCAACATGAGCAACCACTGCTACATCCCTTCAGTGTTATCATCCCTGGTAAGATCTGACCACAAAGCAGTCACTTTTAAAGTCACCCCCCCCCCCCGGCTAGGATCAAACAAAAAACTTCTTCAAAGCAGATTACAACTTCCTAAGGGAAGGTGTAAACAGCTTCACAGCCCCCTCCCCATCCATAAGAACTGGCATATATGTCCAGACCTACACCAAAGTACTATAGGAGCATTTGTGTAGCTGCATGGAATCCGGAATACCAGACAGGATGAAATCCTCCTCCTCAAGGAAGAGTAAACTTGTCTGGTGGACATCAGTAAATAAACTCTATAATAAAAGGAAAAAATTGCTGTCCAGGACAAGAAGGAGCAGATGCCTAATTGGAAGCAGTCTCTCCTTAGCCTGAACAAACAAATAAGAGCACTAGTGAAATCCTCCAAAGCAAACTTTGAGTCCAAACTGGCCACATCTACTAAAGACAGTCATAAGGCCTTCTTCACATATGTCCGCAATCTCAAGGGAAGCACCCAGATCTGTTTAGAACTGGTGGTCAAGAACATCACATACTCAAATGTATTTGATATAGCCAACATGCTGGCAGACAGGTTCAGTTAAAAACGTCATTCCTCTGCCCACCCCCCCCCCCATCAGTAAAACAGGACATCCCCAGTACCTGCCCCTCTCCCCTTATCTCTTGGGAGCAATTCATCACTGCCCTCTCAAAGGCAAAAAAATACAGCCTCCATGGGACCCGATAACATCCCAGGCTGCATCTTACATGAACTCAGGCAGGAACTTGCAGCACCATTACGCACCCAATTCAACCAAAGCCTGAGTACTGGATTTGTCCTAGTTGAGTAGAAGACAGCTATCGTGATATGTTTTCCACCAGTTCAGGAAATTATAGCCCCATCAACCTAACTAGCCTGATCTGCAAGGCCATGGAGCGGATTATCATGGACCTCATTAACAAGGACATTGGCAACCTCCAGACACTTGATCCCACACAGTTTGGTTTTGTCAAGGAGAGGTCATGCCTGTTAAATTTGGTTAACTTCTTTGAGACAGTCACCAAGGCCAGAGATGAGGGGGAAGATGTTGCGCACTGCCTACCTTGACCTGGCCAAAGCCTTCGATGCTATTCCCCACTCGGGTGTAACAGATAAACTCTCTCAACTAGGCATCATTCCACATGTTACCAGATGGGTAGCAAACTGGTTGACTGGTAGAGCCCACCTAGTCAAAATAGAGGACGCCACCTCAAGTAGTAGACCTGTAACAAGCAGTGTACCCCAGGGATCGGTCTTGTGGCCTCTTCTGTTTGGGATAGATTTCTAGGAGGTGCAGGCCAAATCTAGTGGGCTATGGCTAACCTAGTTTGCAGATGATGCTGGGTGCTGTCATCAATTCCCCTAGTGATGTGGACATCCTCCAAGAGGGTCTCACCCAAACAAATGACTGGTGCCAGAAACATGGCCTCAAACTGAATGCCAAAAATGTATCATCCCTTTTGGGGAGAGTGACATCCTCACAAATTATAACATTGTCTGATTAGGACCATATTATCAATCGGTCATGAGGGACTTGAGCACCCAGGTTGATGGCAAACTGACTTTTGACCACTATATTGCCTCCCTTGTATGGAAAGCTTTCTACATAGCCCACCTCATTAGTAAGGGTATCTCATCCAGGGACAAAGTGGTCATAACATTCCTGTATTCTTCCCTTATAAGAACCATTATTGAGTACAATGCTTCTTTTTGGCATGTACCTCACAAAGATGAAAAAATGTAGCCAGCACCAATTGTCAGTGAATGAAAAGGCACAAAATGTAAAGATGTTAAGTTGTCAATCTCGCCTTCATTCTTGCTGGATGGGTTCTGAGCCGATCCTCGGCTCCGACTCGGCACTTGCTTTAGCTCGAGAACTCCTTTTACCAGCTCGAGGCAACCCTATATCCCATGATGCAAGGCGGAACTACCTCAGATCTCATTTGCCGCTTAGCGAAAGAGGTCTCCTTTGCCAGCTGAGGTAAGTTTTTCTTTGTGAAATAAGAAAAAGATTAGTTAGGGGTTTATTTTTCCCTTTTAGTGTCAGTTTAGTCTGTAGTTAGTTACAGCCCACCCTATTCCCTTGTTTTCAAACTTTTTATAGTCTTTAATCTAAAGTTTTTTAGTCAGACCTAGTTCCCCATTGGTTATTCCCTTCCTGTGTGTTTGTGTAAGGGATTAATTTGTGTGTTTGTTGGGATTGTTTGTGTTTCCATCCTCTTAGGATGTCAAAGGAAGGCAAGGTCTCAGGCTTCAAGAAGTGTGACCAGTGCTGTCAGAAAATGTCTCTGACAGACGGTCACACTTCTTGTGTTTATTGCCTGGGGCCTTTGCACCTGCAGGACTCCTGTGCTTTATGTCATGCTTTTAGCCAGAGAGTCCTGCAGGAAAGGAGGAATAAGCTCATCCTCCGAGGCTTACTTAAGCCAGAAGGTTCTCCTCCTAAATTAGGGTCAGGAAAACCTCCTAAGCCACCGAAGGCTCAGGCTACAGTGTCCAAGCCTCCTCCGGTGGCTCCGGCTCCGTCGGAGCCGATATATCTTCTGTTCAAGTAGTGGGTTCGGCGCTGGCCGGCTCCGATACCCTGACTACTGTGGCTTTGTCGGCTCCGGCTGGAGCCGACACTTTATCCAGCATCGGAGCCGAGATATCCTCGGCTCCATCTGGAGTTAAAGGGACTTCGGCTCCGATGGCTTCGACCCGTAAGAGATCTCGGTCCCCTTCTATACTGAGTATCCACTCGGCTCCGGGGTCGTCTCTTTTGTCGGAGCGGAGCCATCGGAGCCGATCTTCGAGATCTTCCAGGCTGTCTGACCACAATTTGGAGAGGGTGGTAAGCAGGCTGTTGAAGTCTCAGGCACTGGCCCAAATGCTCCATAGCCCATCTCAACAGACTTCGGCTATAGCCCCAATCCTTGAACTTCCTCCTCCGACTCCACACCGGAGTTCGGAGCCGGAGCTTCTTGGGACAGCGACTGTTTCGATGCCGGAGCCGATACATCCTTCGGCTCTGTCGTCCTCGGCTCCGATCTCCTCCTTGAGACCTTCCTTGGAGGGATCCGGTCGTCGGGTTTCCACTGTCGGCTCCGAGGGGGCTAGTGGCATCGGACCCTTGTCCGACCCCGCTCTCCCTCTCGGGGCTTCGGCTTTGGTAAGCTCGGCGCCGACATCGGCCTCGGAGCCTTCTCTCTCTGCCTTCTCTCTCTTTGGAGCCGGCCATTCCTGTTTCTTCGGAGCGGGTGTGTACCGGCCTCCCGGGGAGGGGAGCCTTTGAGGTGATGAGGAGTGTCCTGGCCTCTGAGCCTGGTCAACGGTCCATCCCTCTAGCTCCTCCCTCTTCAGTGCCTGCAGATGCCTCTTGCCAACCTCTTGCTCACAGGCCCAGGGATCCATCGCCCCAGGTTTCCCCATTGGGAATTTCCTCCTCTTCAGAGTTCTCTCCTGATCCTGCAGGGGAACCCCCTCGGAAGAGGACGTGTAAGAGGAAACACACAGACTCCCCTGAGTCTACTACATCTGATACCGACTTAGATGAGTCGGAGGGTTCCCCACGGTCCCCCTCTGAGGATGTCTCCTTTTCAGACATCCTTGAGCTCCTCAAACAGAGGGGGAATTGGCCCTCTATTGACCCCTCCGAGGATGAGTCGGTATACCTGGAGGCTTTTGGATCCCGACCCTCCACCTCCTGGGTGTCTCCGCCTTTCGACCCACTCATGCAGGTAGTGGCTCGGAAGGCGTGGGCGGCTCCAGATTCTGTGGAACCTGTCCCCAGAAGACCATCCAAATTCATTACAGCCCCTTCTGATAAACAGTTCCTTTCCAAAGGTGTCCTGTGGATGCTATGGTGGTGGCGGCGGCCACTAAGAAGGAACTGGCGGATCCTTCAGTACCTGTCCATCCTCGTAACAAGGATTCTAGGACCATGGACAGGTATGGAAAGCGGATGTTTTCCTCAGCGACCTTTGCTATGCGTTCGCTGAATTATCTTTGTCACTTCACCAGGCTTCAATGAGATATTCTCAAAGAACTGGGTGAAGTAGTCCAGGATCCTTCTGCTGCTGGGGCTCAGGAAAAGATTGCCTCACAGCTTGCTATCCTGAATTCCATATCTAACTCCTCCATGCGGCTCATATCTTATGCGGCTGATGGAGCGAGCAGGGCCGCAGGCACAGGAGTGGCTCTTAGGCGCCAAGCCTGGATGCGGCTGTGTAATTTTGCGGACCCCTTTAAGGCATCCTTCACCAGTACCCCCTTTGATGGTTCGGCTTTGTTCGGACCTCAGGTGAAGGATACTTTGACCAGGTGTGAGCAGGACGGTAAAACTCTTTCTGCCTTTGGAGTCCAATTTTCCACTCCTTCTAGACCATATCCCAGGGGTCAGAAGGGGGGGAAGATGTGGTTCCGTAAAGCCCAAGGAGCTACACCGGACACACGTGGTCAGTTTACCCCTAGAGGCAGAGGGGGTAACAATAGACGCCGCCCTAGAGGCAGGGGGGGTCCTCAGAACCAGGGCAACAGGGAGTTTCTTCCTGGAAAGCCCTTTCAACATCCCTGAGGTGTTGCCTGACTGTCCACCCTTGGAGGCAGTCGGGGGAAGGATTTCACTGTACCCAGTAGCCTGGCAATCCCTATCCCAAGAGAAGTGGGTACAGTCGATTATATCCGAGGGTTACAAGATCCCCTTCGAAAGGTTTCCCGTACCTCTACAATCCCTTCCAGATATCTCACCCGGTCAAAGGGGTTTGGCAGAACAGGAGGTTTCAAAACTCCTAGAAAAAAGAGCCGTCCAGACAGTGCCGACAGACCAAGTAGGATCCGGCGTCTACTCAAGATTCTTTTTGGTCCCCAAAAGGACGGGAGATTGGAGACCAATATTAGACCTAAGCAATCTGAACAGATTTGTCAAGAAGGCAAGATTCCGGATGGTCACGCTTCAGTCCATTCTGCCCTTTCTGGGCAAGGACAACTGGATGTGCTCTATAGACCTTCAGGATGCGTACTATCACATAAAGATTCACAGACGCTCCAGAAGGTTTCACCGCTTTCGGCTAGGGACCAGTCATTACCAATTCAGAGCACTGCCCTTTGGCCTCACTTCAGCCCCCAGAGTGTTTACCAAATGCATGGCAGTGGTCACAGCTCACCTGAGACGTCTAGGATTCCAGGTGTTTCCTTATTTGGATGACTGGCTCCTCTCCGCCACCACCAAGTGTCAGCTTCTTCAGTCCAGAGACTACACCCTACAGCTTTGCAGGAAATTGGGAATTTCAGTAAATTTCGAAAAATCTTCTCTGCTGCCTTGCCAATCTATCACCTTTATAGGCGCAGAATTAAACACCGTCAAAATGTTAGCCAGACTAACAGATCAAAGAATTCTGGACATCCAAAAATTTGTTCGGCTTCTGTTACAAAGCAACAAGATCAAAGCCAGATTTGTCCTAAAGGTTCTGGGTCTTATGGCTGCGGCCATTGTTCTTCTACCACTGGCTCGCTTCCACATGCTTCTCCTGCAGTGGATGTTATTCACGCAGTGGTCGTACCACAATCTTCTGATGAGACACGAAATCTTAGTCACACAGTCGTCCAGGGCTCATCTGGGCTGGTGGATATCTTCCCCTCTTCTTCATCAGGGCCGACCCTTTATTCCCCCTCCTCCAGTTGCCACAGTCACCACGGATGCCTCTCTGATCGGGTGGGGGGGGCATTATCAGGGCAGGATGGTCCACGGGACGTGGCAACCCATAGAATACCATCTGCACATAAATGTCCTGGAGATGAGAGCAGTGCTTTTAACGTTGCAAGCCCTCGACGACTTTCTTCCCACGGGGACTATTGCAGTACAAACGGACAACATGTCCGTGGTCTGGTACATCAACAAACAGGGCGGAACCAAGTCCTATCCGTTATGTCGAGAAGCTCTCAGACTTTGGCAATGGGCGATCTCTTCTCAGCGGTTTCTGATAGCAATGCACATCCCCGGCAGGTCCAACCTATTGGCGGACAGGCTGAGCAGATCTATTCTGATGCCTCACGAGTGGTCTCTCAATCAATCTGTAGTGGATCAGATTTTTCTGAAGTGGGGCACTCCTTGTTGCGATCTTTTCGCTACCCCTCAAAACAACAAGTGCCCAGACTATTTCACTCTATTTCCCCTTCCAGGTCAACCCCTGAGAGACTCTCTAACCCAGGATTGGCCTCGGGGACTTCTTTATGCTTTTCCTCCCTTTCCCTTGATTCCACAAGTCATTCAGAAAGCCACCGTTTTGAGAGCCAAATTGATCCTCATTGCTCCATATTGGCCTCGACAAATTTGGTTTCCGTCTCTGCATCGTCACCTTCTGGTGCAGCCATGGCATCTGGACCCAGTTCCGGATCTTTTGATCCATCAGTCGGGTCAGCAGCACCGGGCCATTCATTCTCTCAACCTCACTGCTTGGTTGCTCCACTTCCTTCCCTAGCCAGGCTACCAATGATTTCTGACTCAGTCAGAGACATTTTAGTGTCTTCTTTGAAGTCGTCCACTAGGACTATTTATGCTAGCAAGTGGCGGCGTTTTCGATTTGGGCAAACTCAGAAATATTGATCCTTTTACTGCTCCCATACATTCTGTTTTAGATTTCCTGGCGGAGGTTTTTCATTCAGGATCCTCGTCATCTACAGTCAAAGTACAACTGGCTGCTATTTCCAAGTATCATATTGGCTTGCATGACAATAACATTATGTCTCATAGATTATGCAAGGCCTTTTTGAGAGGAGTTTTTCTCCTAAAACCACCTATAAAGCATCCTCCTCCGCAATGGGATCTAAACTTAATGTTGGTATCCTTGATACTACCTCCCTTCGAACCGTCTGCTTCATGTTCTTTGAAGTTATTGACGTGGAAAACTATATTTTTACTGGCTGTCACTTCTGCAAGAAGGGTTTCCAAGATTCAAGCTCTCTGCATTCGTTCACCTTACTTGGTTTTTCATAAGGACAGGGTATCGTTAAGAACTAACCCTTCCTTTCTCCCCAAGGTTGTATCTCAAACCAATATTAACCAATCTATAGATCTACCAGTCTTTTTCCCTAACTATTCCAACAGAGCTGAACAGAAACTGCATTTTTTGGATGTCCATCGTCAGCTCAGGTACTACTTGCATAGAACTAAACAAATTAGAAAATCGGACCAATTGTTTGTTTCCTATGCAGAAAACAGGATAGGTCTTCCAGTTTCTAAAGTGACCTTATCCAGATGGTTGACTTCCACCATTTCCTATGTGTACTCTCTCAGAGGCAAACAACTATCTTCTAAGCCAAAAGCACACTCGACCAGGAGTCTATCCACTTCTGCAGCCTTTCAGGATAGGCTACCCATTGATACCATTTGTGCAGCGGCTACTTGGGCCACACCTCATACATTTGTCTCTCATTACAAGTTGGATTTGGCCTCCAGAGATAGGGCCAGTTTTGGTTCCACAGTTCTCAAGAGTCTGTTCCATTGAGCCACCCGGGATACAGGTGCTAGGGACGCGGTCCCATCCAGCAAGAATGAAGGCGAGATTGACAACTTAACATTTAGAAGTTATGTACCTACCATAATGTTCCATGTTAGTTGTCTTCTCTCGCCTTCTTTCTTGCGTCCCTCCCTCCTTCCCCCTGGCCTGGACAGATCTTGGAGAGTTCCTATTAGATTGTTTCCTCCGGTACGTTGTTATGAGGATTTCTTTTAGGAACCATTGTTCCTAGTTCTCTTAGGATAGTCTTTAGCAGGGTAAGTTAGCTGCCAAACGAGATCTGAGGTAGTTCCGCCTTGCATCATGGGATATAGGGTTAACTCGAGCTGGTAAAAGGAGTTCTCGAGCTAAAGCAAGTGCTGAGTCGGAGCCGAGGATCGGCTCCGAACCCATCCAGCAAGAAAGAAGGCGAGAGAAGACAACTAACATGGAACGTTATGGTAGGTACATAACTTCTAATTTAGCACATAAGATTTGTTTAGACAAATAAATCCCAGACCGGTTTCAGCCCTAAGGCTTTCATCAGTGGGAGAAAATATTAAACACATAGGTAGTCTAGTTCACCATACATATTTATAAGGTAAGCCCTCCAGTCAGACTTCTTCCCTTCGCTCAGATGGTATCCTGTATGGAAAAAAATATATGAAAAAAGCCATATATGTTCAACATAATTAATACAAAAAATAATAATGCTAGGTCATATATTCATAAATGATCATTCAAACCAGGTGAAAACAAAGCACCCGGGGCATTATCTGTCCATAAACACCTTGCTTTGAGAACTTTCATGATTTTTGCTGTTGAATGATGGGGCTAAGACTTTGAATATTTAATTGAAGCTCACTTTTAGCACTTTTTGTTGAACCTCATTTGCAGTCCATTAACTTGATGTGAAATAACCTGGCCCTGCTTAGAACCACAGACTACACACAAATGAACTGCAGAGTATTTTTTTGTTGTCCACAGAGTGCACTTTGTGAAGCGAGTCTTTACATGTTACTGAGAGTTTCAAAAGTGTGGATGTTTATCATTAAAATATGCTCCTCTAGAGAAAGTTTGTCTAGTATAGTTTCGTTACTGTTTCTTGGGTGTCTGAGTCACTGCAGTGTGTTGTGTGAACAGAAGTATGCTTTGTTTTCATGATGGTGTGTGAAGTCATTTCATATAGTACGTGAGTTGCTTAAATAGTGTGTTGGTATCCTGAGTTCTGCATGAAACATTATTTATAAAAAGTTTGCAGGATTAACTTCTGCATGCTGTATTCAGCATGGTGTGTGGAATTTTGTTGAACTTGTTTTGCTGACGTCAGATAAATAGAAAAATGAAACGGTGTAAGAAACTTCTCTGTGTGGAAGATTTTCAGTCCATATATTTCTAGTTAATCACTGTATATTAATCAGATCAGACAATAGTAGTACAAGTAGTGAACGTAAACTCGTCAAGTCAAAAAGTAATAATAGAAAATATATAGTTCTACAGTATTACTAAGTATTCAAAAGTAATCCAAGCAAGGCAGGCAGTCTGTTTCCATTCGAAAATCTTTTATTAAGTACACAGACAAGCGATCCAAGTAAAACAAAAATAGAGTAATACTTTCCTCACAAGCTTTCTAAATATATATATACTTTTTATCAGGCGTGGGAGTGGTTTACTGTGCTGTAAAACAGTGTTATTGGTACACATGTTAAATTCACATCCCTTTCCCCATCAGTGTGACATTTGAGCTGGTCCTGCCCTACCTAGTAGCTGTCATAATATATAGCCCTAATGTACTTTAATGGTACATCTTATTTAACCAAATTGTTAAGTCCGTGATTTTATACAAGGCAATATACTACAAATAAATAGAAAAATGGTGACTCATGATTTATCAAACTGGATTTAAGATTACAAATCAGCAGAAAGATCTTTGTCACATACTTATTTAATGCATTTTAGACATTGTCTCCTAGAGCTGTAATATTAAGAGGTTTTGGAACTTTATCTGTGGAGGTGTCTGCTGCCATTTCAGCCTTTTAAGTCCTAGAAGGTGAAGGCATATAAGGGCCAATTAGGCTTGCCTAGTTTAGTCTTTATCAATTCTACAGAGAGATGGCATTTTAGTTTTCAGTCCTCTCTCTGTTGGATATGTGTGTGTGTGTGTGTGTGTGTGTGTGTGTGTGTGTGTGTGTGTCTATGCAAATGTCTCCCCCCTCTCTCTCTGTATGTATGTATGTATATATATATATATATATATATATATATATATATTAGTGTGTATGTGCTCTTTTTGCCTCCTGTAGGATCTAGCCCATTGACTCGTCTACCTTCACCCATTTGACCCATCCCTTCCATGGGGGAGAGAATCAAATATTATCTGCCTAAGCAAGAGCCCTCCAGCTTATTTTTTTCTGCCAGGGAAACTCCATCAGTCCATTTGTTGTTGCCCCCCCCCCCCCCCACCAGCAGCTACAGGCAAGTGTTAGGGAGTGGAACAGCCTGTTGGTCCTGAGGGATAACCTACCCTCTCCAGGTGAGGCTCCTCCCTCCATTGTACATTTCTCCAAGCTCTACTGCATGCTGTCCCATCAAGGAGTCTGCCTACACACACTGAATCTTGTGGATGTCCTTCATGGATGCATCTGCAGTCATAACAAATGGGTTGTCCTATCGTCAGGCAGCCCTTCGGTCGGCCGGATTCCAAAGTCTGGGTCTGGCTTCGGCTGATGTCGCACTTCACCCGATGTCATCTCTGCTGGTCTTCGGGTATAAAGGCATCAGCCAACGCCATTTTCCTCAGTCTTTCTTGCCGCGTGGCGCCCGAAGCAGAAGCTGTTCGCAAGTGCCGGTCGGTCAGATCCAGAGATTACTACTACCGAATACTACTTCGAAGACTTCTAAAAAGCTAAGTACCCGTTGGGGACTCTTTCTTGCCTCAGCCGATGTCAGAAAAAGTCAATAACTGTTTAACTTGTGGGAAACAAATACCTCATAAAGATTTCCACTCTTACTGTCTGCCTTGCTTAGGCCCAGACCACGACATAGCAGCCTGTTCGGCCTGTGCTTCCTTCAACCGACGAACGCTTAGGCCGGTCGGAGTTTGCTGAACAGTTTTTCGCTCAGATTTTGCGTACATTATGCCGCCGGATCCTCCGACTACCCAAATTGTTAAAAACGCAGAAAAAGACCGACACTCGCGGTCAGCGGTTTCGCCGAAACCACGGTTAAGCAAGCATGAGTGTCTCGGTTTCGGCGAAACCGAGAAAACCGGTCAATCTTCAGCGAATCCATGACTACTACTGAGGCTCCTGCTACCTTAGTTGAATCGGCCTCAGAAATTTTGCCTACAACTGTGGTTCCTAGTGATTTATCAGACACCATCCCTTTGGATGTCTCTACCCCAGCACGTGGTGCTGCTAGGCCTCCTGCAGCCATGTCTATTAAGGCCTTTGCCAGGGCTAAAGCAGCCAAATCTGTTAAATCAGTGCCTGTTAAGCCCCCCTCACACAGGCCCACTTCAAGTTCACAAATGCTTACTCTGGCAGAAGATTTAATATCCTTAATTATGGGATCCCAATCTCACCCAGACAGGGCCTCTCAGCCCCCAGAAAAGAGACCTAGAGCAGAGCCCCCCGAGCCAGTGTCCTCTGATGATTCTGCGGATGACTCAGACATTACATGCCAGCCAGAGGCTCCATTTTCTACTTATGAAGATTCCGATGCTGAAGAATCCATTCCAGCTGCCTCTCCACCAGAGGAATTTTCCTTTGGGGAAACCTTACATGCCATGAGAGAACAATTCCAATGGCAGGGACAAGATTTCTCAGATTCAAGAAAAAGGCTTAGGACTTTTCTGCACTTACATACCAGAATGGGGGCAATGGCCTCTTACTCCCATTCCTCCTTCGCTAGACTGTATAGATGCCAGAACTGCTATTTGAACTCTGGTTGCCTGCATCA
The DNA here is from genome assembly GCF_019279795.1 of Protopterus annectens. NCBI lineage: Eukaryota > Metazoa > Chordata > Ceratodontiformes > Protopteridae > Protopterus > Protopterus annectens. The sequence continues at coordinate 916,668,072 of NC_056746.1, read as the reverse complement.
TTGTCATGGCTTAATCCCCTGTACACAACTGAGCTGGTTAGATTTGTGTGTTTTAAACATAACCTTAAGTTCATCTGTATACCTGTTTAGCTAAGTTGTACAGTCTGGATAGACACTTGAACATGAGGCAATGCTTAAGTCTGTTTTCTCACAAAAATCATAGGGGCTATTTCTGTTGTCACCCCCCTCCCCATATATAAATTCATCTTCTGTATTCTTGCATGTTGGGGGTACTGACACTTGTAGTGATCCCATTCATATAACTGCCTGTTCCATTAATGTACAAAGTCACACTAATTGAGTTTTGGAAATTAGATGGAACTGCTTGGATTCACCAATGTCAGTACCACCGTACATTTTGTGACGTTGCTAATGTATTACCGTTTGTGTATTTTCAGACCATACCTCCTTGTTCACGTGTGAATACTTTTGTGAAAGATGCTAACTTTATCAAATTCTCTTAAGTTAACTGAATGTCTATGTGAAGTGCCTTCTTGTGCCTCTCCTTGTGTGTGCATCTTTCGCAATATTAATCATGCACAGCTTGCATTGTACCACGATGGTGGGTTATTGATGTCCTTCATGGATGCATCTGCAGTCATAACAGCTGGGTTGTCGGATTCCAAAGTCCGGGTCCGGCTTCGGCTGATGTCGCTCTTCATCCGACGTCATCTCTGCTGGACTTCGGGTATAAAGGCATCAGCCGACGCCATCTTCCTCAGTCTTTCTTGCAAGCAGAAGCTGGATCCAGAGATTTTTCAAGACTTCTAAAGCTACTCTTTCTTGCCTCAGCCGATGTCAGAAAAAGTTAATAATTGTTTAACCTGTGGGAAACAAATACCTCATAAAGATTTCCATTCTTACTGTCTGCCTTGTTTAGGCCCAGCCAGCAGCCTGTTCGCCTGTGCTTCCTTCAACCGGTCGGAGTTTGCAGAACAGTTTTCGGTTCTGACTTTGTTACATTATGTCGCCGGAACCTCCGACTACACTTTCTGCCAAAAGTTTCGCTGAAACCACGCTTAAGCAAACCGCGCGAGTGTCTCGGTTTCCTGATATAGGTACAGCCGAATCTATCTCTACTCTTGAGGCCCCTGCTACAAATATTGAATCGGCCTCTGAAACTTTACCCACTGACTTATCAGACACCATTCCCCTGGATGTCTCTACCCCAGCACGTGGTGCTGCTAGGCCTCCAGCTGCCATGTCCATTAAGGCCTTCGCCAGGGCTAAAGCAGCCAAGTCTACCAAATCAGTGCCTGTTAAACCATCCTCAACCAGGCCCACTTCCAGTTCTCAAATGCTCACCTTGGCAGAAGATTTGATTTCTTTAATTAGAGGATCTCAACCTCACCCAGACAGGGCCTCTCAGCCCAGATAAGAGACCTAGGGCAGAGCCCCTGAGCCAGTGTCCTCTGATGATTCTGCAGATGAATCAGACATTACTGACCAACCAGAGGCCCCTTTTTCTAATTTTGAGGATTCTGATGCTGAAGAATCCATTCCAGCTGCTTCCCCTCCTGAGGAATTCTCCTTTGGGCAAACCTTGCTTGCCATAGAGCAGTTCCAATGGCAGCAACAAGAATTCTCAGATTCGAAAAAGACTTAGAACCTTTCTGCACCTTCCACAGCACAGGCCCTTAGCTATACCTCCTGTTCTTTCTGTGGTAGATGACGCTTTTAATGATGTATGCTCTGCTCCAGACTCATTACCTCCAGCCCCTGCCAAACCAGACAGATTTTACAGGGTGCCTGACACTCATCACCACCTTTACAAGGCCCCCCTTGCAGACCCAGAAACTATATCCCAGGGTCCCAAGGCAGTTGCATGACCATAGCTAAAAACCCTACTCCTTCTGAAAGGGAAGCAAGGTCATTAGACAGATGGGGTAAAAAAGTATACACTTCAGCTACTCTCTCAGCTAGAGCTTTAAATTGCCAATTTCACATGATACAATACCAAGAGTTTATGCTTGATCAATTAACTAAAAAATTAACCACTGATGAAGCTCTTGACAAGAAATATGTATTAGAAATGGTAAATAACATACAACAGGTTAGTAACCATTCCTTAAAATGTGGCTATGATGCACTGGAGGCTTCATTTAGATCAGCCATGACTGGCACAGTGATAAGAAGGCATGCATGGCTAAAGGAGCAAGCTCTACCAGATCATGTTAAAGCTAAATTGTTAGATGCTCCTATGGATAAGACAAGTTTGTTTGGTGCACCTGCCCAGCAGGTTATGAAGAAAATGGAAGAAAAGGCAAAATCAGTTCAAACTGTTAAAGATTTCCTGCAGGTACAACCCCCAAGGTTTAGCAGGAACTGGCCTGCCAAGAATTGGTCCTTTCCTGACTCCACAAGATTTCAAAGGGGCAGGAATAGACGTTCCAGAGGCAGAAACCAAACCAGAGGAAGTGCCTACAGAGACAGTGGCAAGGTAACAACAGAGGCACAGACACAGCCACTGCCACTACTTCAACACAGCCACAGTGACTTACTCCTAACACCGCCTACCAGGGAGCAAATAGCAGCTCCACTAGGCGGAAGGTTAACTTTATTTGCAAAGAACTGGCACCACATAACAAAAGACAAGTGGATTCTGCAAATTATACATCAAGGTTACCGATTCCACTTCCACACTATACCAGTCAAAAGAGGAATGCCAAATTTACCTCCAAATCAAAAAACAGAAGCTTTACAACAGATAATGGAGTTAGCAAACATGAGAGCTGTGGAAAAAGTGCCTGCAGCAGAGAAAGGAAAGGGGTTCTACTCCAGACTGTTCCTAGTTCCAAGAAAGGAAAAAGTTGGAGACCAATTCTCGACCTGTCCACCTTGAATACATACATCATTGTCCCAAAATTCAAAATGCTGACCCTACAGCAACTTCTTCCCATGCTGGGCAAGGAGTGTTGGCTGGTAACTCTAGATCTCAAGGAGGCATACCTGCACGTCCCTATTCGACCAATCTGCAGAAGATACCTCAGATTTCTTGCAGGATCAGAGCACTATCAATTCTCAGCATTGCCTTTTGGCTTATCTACTGCCCAGAGTATTCACAAAATGCCTGGCATCAGTAATCGCATACTGCAGACTGCAGGAATTCATATTTACCCATACCTGGACGACTGCCTGCTACAAGGGGACAACAAAAGCAAGTTGACAACAGATTTGCAAAGGGTCATCTACTTGCTACAAGCATTGGGATACACAGTCAATCTACAAAAGTCAAGACTGATACCATCCCAAACAAGGACATTCTTGGGAGCGGAATTGGACACAGTGAGACAGATGGCATTCCTAACTACAGAAAAACAAAAAGAACTCCCTCTTTACTTCTTGTCACTAACAAAGCTGAACAAATTAACAGCAAGAAAAGTTCTGCAGGCCTTGGGTTTCATGGCATCATGCATAATTTTGGTTCCATTTGCCAGGCTACATATGAGAAAACTACAGTGGTACCTAATTTATGGTCCCAACACAGACACAGCCTCGAAACAGAAATCCCTCTAATTCCATGCTTAAAACAGGAGTTCCTATGGTGGGCCCAGGCTTGCCGGTCCAACCCAGGCCTTCCCTTTCACAGATGTCAAGCAAGCCAGAGCATTACAACAGATGCTTCAGACCTAGGATGGGGGGCCCACATGCTGGACAAATGCGTGCAAGGATTGTGGACTCAGAATCAACTTCACCTGCACATCAACCTAAAAGAAATGCTGGCTGTAAAACTGGCTATTCAAAAGTTCAGACCATTTCTCAAAGAGGGCCAGCTGTTGATAAGGACAGACAACACCACAGTCATGTGGTACATCAACAAACAGGGAGGCACTCATTCATACCCCCTATGCAGAATGACTTTGGAACTGTGGACCCTGGCACTCAGCTACAACATCCAGCTGCAAGCAAGATTTGTACCAGGAAAAGAAAACACTCTAGCGGACATTTTAAGCAGGACCACATCAGATGCTCACGAATGGCACCTGCACCCGGACATCTTCAGGACCATTACAAAGAAGTGGGGAATGCCTCAGATAGATCTATTTGCATCTCCTCACAATCACTAAGTCGAAAATTCTGCACAAGGACATTCCACCCACTAGCATGGAAAGTGGATTCGCTCTCCTTCAGCTGGAAGGGCCTAACAGTTTATGCATTCCCCTCCCTTGATACACAAAGTACTCTAAAATCAAGGAAGAACGTCCAAGGATAATCCTGATAGCTCCAAACTGGCCAAGACAACACTGGTATCCACTACTAAGGAGCTTGTCTCGAACAATATGTGGCCAATACCCTGATGCCTTTGATGCTAACTCAGAACAACTACAGCACCTTACATCCAAACCTGAAAACCTTACAACTGACTGCATGGAACATCACATAGCAGCAGCTAATCAGGAACTTTCCCAAAGAGTTAAAGACATTATTCTTGAAGCACGCAGACCTTCAACAAGAAGGAACTACGCTGGAAAATGGAAAAGGTTTGTCAGTTGGAGTTCTGAAAGAGGAAAAGATGTGTCAAACATAGATATGCCTAACATCCTGGAGTATCTGGCGAACTTCTCCATTCAGGCCTGTCCTACTCCTCCATCAAGATACATGCATCAGCTATTTCAGCAGAATACAGCTTTGATCCACCTGTTTTTCACACCCTCTGCTCAGACAATTTCTAAGAGGAATCAAGAATGTAAAACCTCCAAGAAAACCACCATTGCCAGCTTGGGACTTAAACCTAGAAAAGTTGACACTATCACCCTTTGAGCCAGCAGCAACAGCAGACTTACAACACCTGTCATGGAAAACTGCTTTCCTACTGGCAATTACCTCAGCAAGGAGGGTTTCAGAACTACAGGCCTTAATGGCAGTGCAACCCTTCCTAATCTTCCACCAAGATAGAGTATCCATGAGGACTAATCCAACATTTATGCCTAAGGTGGTATCCAGAGTATCTTTAAACCAGGCAATCCACCTACCTACCTTCTTTCCCAATCCACAAAACAGAGGGGAAAGAATACTGCATACCTTGGATGTACATAGACAGCTACGCTACTACTTGGACAGAACCAAAAACAGCAGAAAGACTGACCAACTTTTTGTGGCCTATGCAACAGGAAGAGAGGGAAAAGCTATTTCCAAACAGACAATCTCCAAATGGATAGGAAATTGCATACGATTCTGTTACTCCTTCCATGGAAAACCAATTCCACAGAACATAAGACCTCATTCTACAAGGGCAACAGCCACTACCACAGCCTTCTGTGGCTACCAAAGACATTATTGAGGCTCCTTGGACCTCCGTGCATACATTTGCCAAGCATTATAATTTGCCTCTATATTCCAGATCTCGAGCAGGGTTTGCCACTGCTGTACTGCAAGGGATCCTAAACACACCATAATCTACCTTTATCCTCCTCCCTCTAGTTGGCTATGGTATTCTACCCAGTTATGACTGCAGATGCATCCATGAAGGACATAGTACAGTTTTGTACCTACCATAAATGTAGATGTCCGAACTGGATAGCATCTGCAGTCAGTCCCTCCTTCCCTCTGAGGTACTCCTAGGGTGTTTACCCTCCAAATAGCTAGCTGATGGGGGGGAGTCTTTTATGGTGTATTTGTTTGTATATATGTACATACATGCTTATTTTTGTGGTTACCTCTATCCTTTTGGAAACATTGGCATCTATCCAAAATTTTAGCCTTCAGAAGGGCTTCTGGCATCTGGGGCAAGAAACACTGAGGAAGATGGCGTCGGCTGGTGCCTTTATACCCGAAGTCCAGCAGAGATGACGCCGGATGAAGGACTTTGGAATCCGGCCGACTGACGGGCTGCCTGACGACAGGACAACCCAGCTGTTATGACTGCAGATGCTATCCAGTTCGGACATCTACATTTATGGTAGGTACAAAACTGTACTTTCTCTGAACAGCCTCAGTCCTGTCTATACTTGAAAAGAATCCCCAGGACTTCTTGTATTACACCTTGTTATGCTTATGAATAGGAATGTGCCCCAAGTTCACCTACATTTTTCTTAATGTTACTACTACTTTCTTGTAATGATTTTCCATATTTAAGAGCTCTGAACTATCCAAAGTCCAATTTCTGCATTGGTTTTGGTATTATTCCACCATTATGTAGTTTACTTGATGTTTTTTTTCTTCTGAGATGAATTATATTTACTTACGTTTATTCTGAGCTGTTGTGCACTGGATACTTGTCCTAGCAAAGTCCCATTTTATTGTGTTCTTTCTGACCTTCCGTACAGTCCATCTCACTGTCACGTGTATAACTAAGGATGCTTGCCTGCTAGACATCTTCTTTCTTTACTGTGGATACAATTTTAATCTTTGCTGGAAGGTTATAATTTTGTGTGGCATTTTTGGATGCCATGTTAAAGTGTAGGTAAGCCATATCTAATGTCCATGCTGAGCTGAGTGATTAGTCACAAACTCAGAAAGCTGTCCGCTTTTTTGGTATGCATCTCTCTGTATAATCCATTCTGTCTTGTACCCTGCATGCCACTGGTGTCCATGTTTTAAACATTTCCTTCACAAGCAATTCCAGTAATAGTTCATCAACGAAATTAAAACCAGTGGAATTTTACTGATGCCTATCTCGGCTAGGACATATTTTTTAAAGTCTTTGAAAGTTTGCCTGCTTAAGGTTAACACCTGTCGTATGCATCTACTTTTTTTTTGTTTTTAATTTGATGCATGCCATATATGAAAGCAACTGTATTATATGCCATCTTCACTTCTCGCTGCTTTAAAAATCCTGTGACTAAATTTTCCATTCATGAATAGTTTTGGCTGTCTTACTGCCTACATTACATTTAGTAAGTAATGTAAAATACTACTTTTAATTTAAACATAAAACATAGTGATTATTTTAATGTCAGCTGCAGTTAAACATATAAAATGATGTGCCTTTGGAGAAGATATAAACTTTTTCATTTACAGTTTATTTGGAGGTCTGTCCTTGACACATAATTTTGAATGTTATGCTAGCATTAACTACTAATGTTAGATGATCTGTTTAAAAGCTTCTGTTTTGCAGAAGTCATCTTATAGTTTCTTAGCTTTCTTAAATTTTAGGCTCCACTCTTTCAGATTTGTAAGAGGAAACTTCCATAGGTTTATAGGAGATTACGAAGTAATGGTTTAAGAGCCCTTACAAGCCTAGCTAATACAACCTGATTTTACCCAATATATGGCTACTGGGGCAAGAGAATGGCACAGATTTGTGCTTATGCATTGAGTATCTTGCAGATTATCCTTGTCCATAAGGGACATAGGCACTACCCCAGGTGTAAATTTGTGATGCCCATCCATTGATCCAAATTGCATTTGAAGAGGGCCAGGGAACTCCCCTGACTTCTGCTTTGGAGCAGAACCTGTAAGACTTCTCAACTACTTGGATAATAAAGTGTGCCAAACTGAGTGAGAGAGAAACCATCCACTCATCAGTTTCAAGGACAAAAAAAAGATGTTCATTCAAAGACTCCTACACCAACAAACCTTGGAAGAAAACCCTTAAATATTAAAGAAGCTATTGTACTTTTAAACTTCCATCTTTTGAGGCAAACCTGTACCTAAAGAAAAAACGGGAACCCCAGAAGGTCTTGTATGTTTTTCTATGGCACTTCTACCGCTATTTTTTTTTTAAACAATTTACAGAAACCTTCTGTGGTTATTCCTTTGTCTGTGCATGAGCTGGTGCAGGAGCAGGCACAGCTGTAGGCACTTCTGTTGATTTGTCACTGTTTTGCTGTAGGTTATTGTAGAGTCATATACAAAGCAGTGAAAGCACAGGCCTTAGAATGTACCCATGTCTTGCTTACTCCTGTGTTATGACAGATTCTTATCTGATTCTTATCTGAAGGTTCCTTTCAGCACATATATATGTTTTTATAGTGATCTTCTAGATCCATACAGGGAAACTGGCAGCTTCCCACTTATGTTTTTATTAAAAAAATAGTCTGCACAGACTATGGATATTGATTTTGAATGATCATTAGTCTGTATCACAAATGCCCTCCCCCACTATCAACCACCCCCTTGCAGACATTTCTTTGGAAAAAGTTGGGAGCAGACCTAGTTGCCATTTTTCTTGCAACAGTAGTCATCCTTCTTCTAAGGACTACACAATGGTGGACTTGTCTGAGAAGAGGGTTTACTTTGTTTAAATCCTGGCAGTTACGGTTGTCATCTTACCTGATGCCTTGATTAGATCTCTGTTTTAGAACAGGTAGCGTATACTCTTTGCAGTTTTCACTTGATTCTGACACAAAGTACAAAATGATTATCTTTATTGTGCAAGAAGCATCCGAAAAGCCACCAAAATAATACAGGACAACACACATCCTGCGCATGGACTGTTTAAGCATTTGGCATCAGGCAGGAGATATCACAGCATCTGCTGCAAGACTACAAGATTCAGTAACAGTTTCCGCCCTACAGTGATTAGACTTCTGAACTCGGGCACTAATCCCAGCGGTCTGGACACATAATAAGTCAATTTTATTTATTTGTGCAATATATACATAGATTCTCAGTAAGTGCTATATTATTATATCCATAATCAATATTATTTAACTCACTCAAGTGCAATATTAGACAAATTACTTTAAATAGGGTAGTTAATTTAAATCAGGGGAGGGTATTCTTTTCGTATATGAGTGTTGGTAAATGTCTCTGTTGTTTCTGGTGTGTAGTGGGAGTAGTATTCTTTTTGTTAGTTATGTTTATTCCTCTACTTGTATGTGTTTTTCACTTTCCTTTGTAATCTCAAGAATTGAGCTGATGCACGAAATTTTGTTCGGGCTACATGTGTGTAGTTCTAAATGACAAAGTGCACTTTAACTTCGACTTTGATAGGGTCTTGTGCTACAGTGTGCTCTTATACTTAAGTTGCATGCTAACTGTTGGAAGTGTAAGACCTGTTATCAAGTTAAAGCACTTTGCAAACTAAACTGCAACTGATTAAAGAACAGCGAATTCCAAAAGCCAGTGTCCCCCTCCTGTGCCCGAGCTACTTTACTATCTCCAGCATCACTGTACTTCAGTAATGTACTTCATTTTTCTGTGATGTTCTTTGTGTTTCACTGTTGCAGTCATCACTTTTGGGTTATCTGCTTGCAGTAGCCCTCAGTCGGCCTGATTTAACAAAGTCTTGGGTCCTGCGTCGGTTGCTGTCCCTTCTTCCATGTCTGGGGCCCAAGGTACACTTATTTTGTCACTGGCCAGATGCATTTCCTGCGAGTAAGAGTTTCAAGGGAAGAGAAGTTTGCAGTTGCTCATGTTAAGTCTATTTTCAATGTGAGACAAATGACTATCACTGTGCTATAATGTTTGACCTAAAAGTTTTAAATGAAATCCAAATATCTGTAATCATTGTAAAAGTAAAGATGAAAATCGCATGCTGACTGACTGGTTTGAACAATGTTTATAATAACTGGGGGGTGGGCTCCTGATCCAGTGACTTATTTGTTTAAAAAAATAAATAAATAAAAATGATTACTGAACTCATTTTTTACTGTTACCGAACATCAATCTGCCTTTTTTATTGTTACTGTACTTGTATATGGAATTAGCCTGTATACCTCCCTTTTTTTTCTACATTAAGTAATGTACCTACTTGTTATTTTGAATTTTATATTGTATTGAATGCATTTCACATTGTATTGACTTCTGTCCTCTGTCCTCTCTGTATCATTTTCTGTATTATCCAGATTTGTCCTTGTTTACACAACTGAAGTTATTTTATATTGTTTTGTGATTCTATTATCTGTGTGTCGTGGAGCTTATCTCCCCGGGCCTCTACTGAAAATGGACATATATCCAGTTAAACTAGCCCAGTCAACAAATGTAAAATAAAATAAAGTAATAATAAAAATAAATTACCCTGCCTAAAGACCCTTTTGAACATGATTTGGCGCTTTGCAAACAGGGAGTGTACATTACGGAATTGGAGTACATTGTCACTCTGCAGCCAAGTTAACCTACCAGGTGGCAGAATTCCATGAGCAGGTGGCCAACTCTGAATATCAGCTGGAGATGTCTCTGAACACTTCAAATTAATGTCTTTACTACATTACTGCAAAAGACGACACCCAGACTGCGGTTTGTTTATCATCACATTTGAGCTTGGATGATGGACTGTTCTCCTTCTTTTGGAATCTAAACCATAGTTGTTCCTTTTCACCCTTTCTTTTAGAACTGCCCATGTTTTTGAGAGGCTTTTTCAGACTTTATAGTTAATGCTTCCAAAATAGCCAAGGTGTATATAGGCTTAAGACTCTTGGTGTAAGACATCTTGCCATCCTTTATCTCTTCTGTTTTGCAGAAAAACATAAACCTCAGTTCTTTGCTTTATTTGAATGTTAAAACCCTTGACCTACTTAGAGAATGTGTGTATGTGTTTCTTAACAGTTTATATCTATCCTTTGTTGGCCAGGTTAGTTTCAGTAGGCAAGAGGCCTCTTTTTCAGGAAATTTCTCACACAAATAATTGTTTTGAGTGGGATCCCATTTTGGAGGAGCACTTCCTGTTTTCATTTCAGGAACAGAGACAGATGAAGAGAGAAAGAGATGATGTAACGGAGAAAGAAATGCAGGAGAAAACAACTATTAAGATCAGAGAATGTGTGCAAGATTCTGAGGAAATATTTCAAAGAAACCTCTTTGATGCAGTTGAGTCAGCAAATGATGACTGTATAATTACAACCTCCAGTTGAAAGGGTTGTGGGATGACATACTTAAAGAAATGGTGGTACAGAGTGAGCCAGAAAATGAAGGAGGTGTTTCCTGGGGGTACACAAAAGGAAGATGCAGAGACAATCCTGAAGAATAGTGGTGAGATGGGAAAGACAACCTATGCAGAGTAAGTAAAAGAAGGCAAAAGTGGAGAAGCAAAAGAGAAGGCAGAAGAAAATTAAAAATGGGAAGTACTTGGTAAAGATTCAAAATAAAGGTGGCAAAGAAATGGACACGTATGAAGTTGTAGGCCAATTTAATAGCTCCTTTGGGTGTAACAGCACATGAGGTAAGAGCATTTATTCTTAACAGCGAGACATTTTGTGACATTATATTTGAAACTTGTTTTTTCGATGAAAAATCTTTTTGGAGAATATGAACAAAAAAAGGAAAGATTCCACAGGTTATAGTGTGGGATAAAAACATTTAACAGGAAATTAAAAAAGAAGATTCATGTACAATTTCGAACAGAGTAGAAAGAGAGACATTTGAAAGCTTTATGTAAAAGGAAGTCCTGGACGTTGCAAAAATGTATGCCAAAAGGGGTTTAAGGACTAGTGGCTTGGATTGTAATGATGTACTAAAAATAGAAAGAGAAAAATATGCATATACTAAGCATGCTAAATGTGGTGGGAATAGGTGTTTGTAAAATACTGGGGACAAACCCAGATTTTTTTTGTGTGTGTGGAGAAGGACATAAGTAACTATGACAAAAAGAAAATGTTATATTTATGGGGAAATAGGACACGATGTAAAAAAATGTGAATTGAAATGTTATAAATGTAACAAAAATGGACATTTCTGGATAGATTGCAAAAATGAAAATAAGAGAAAGGAAAAAGAAAGAAGAACATTAACAAGGAAAAGAAACTTTAGAAGTGATAGAAACAGAAGAAAAATTAGATGAGAAAAAAATAATAAAGGGGACATAGAAGAAGGTTGTGAAATAAGTGATGACAAACTGGGAGGTTGTAAATAAGGAAAAAAATTCTGTTACTAAAGGAGTATAAGAAAAAGAAAATTTAAAGGGATAAGTGCAAAAGAAAGGAAGTGGATAAAAAAGAATGTATACAGCTAAGGTTTGGGGGCTCAGTATAACATTTAAGGTGTTTGACTTGGACACAGAGTACTGTGTTTGTTTCTCACTTTCGGGAAAGAAATAGGTTAGGCTTGGAATGGCCTGTTAGGAAAGCTGGCCTAGAAGTTAGCTATTAATATATGAAACCATGACTCTAAGGAAAAGGAAAAAAGAAAATTGTTGGAGTGCTTTCTGTAATTGTGAATAGTACTAAGATTATAGTAAGAAGAATAGGAATTTTTGAGTGGTTTAATACACATAATATAGATGTCATTATATTAGAAGGCACAATATTTTAACAAGATGAAGAAAAATGACAGAGAAATTATGGGGAGGAAAGATGATCTGGAATTTGGAAAATGAGAGATGTTCTGGAATAGCTATATTCTGTAGAACTCCAGTAAAGGTATTAGATGCATCTTTAGCAAAAAATGGGAATATTAACCATTGTAGATTTGGAAAGAACAAGTGTATAGAATTATCACATTATATGCTTTATACTAATTGTAAGGAAAGGGAAGATTATTTCTTCAGATTTTAGACTACACAGTGATAAGTATGAATATTGAGGCAAGCTTAAAAAAGGAAATAATATAAGAAAAATGGTAGAAGTTATAAGTTATGGTAAGTTAAAACTTTGGGACAACAGTTCTTGGACTTACAAAAGTGGTATGTATAGAACTGAAATAGATAATTATAGTATCAGGTTTTTTTTAATAGGAGAAGGGGAGGTAGTTGAAACAGGATTTTCTGATCATCTTGCAGTATGGCCTGAGATGAAGGAAAACAAGCAATATATAAAAATGGGCAAAGCAATAAAAAGGAGATTTGAGAAAGCATGTCATGAAGAAGGAAAGAGAGTAAGTAATACAGTTATAGAAAGTTCATACTGCTGTGAGAATATTTTAGAAAAATTGGTCTGAATTGTGGATATTTAAGGAAAAATATAAAACATGTTTCTTACAGTGGCAGTATGATGTGAGAAAAGTAGAGAAAGAAAATATAAAAACATATAGTGATACAGTGGATGATTTACAACATAATGATAGAAAATACTTTGGCAAAGAAAAAGAATTATATGAAAGCAATCAAGAAAAAATATGGTATAAGAATGTAATGATAAAACCACGGGAAAACGGATGAAAAAATTAAAGGTATGAAAATAAAAAGCAAATGTTATAATCAGAAAGTAGAATGTCAAGATTTTTTGTGGAGACCTTTTAATAGATAAATTGCCACTAAAAGGAAATATGCCGTGTTAAATGAAAAGTGATTGAATATATTTACATTGTCAAGAAGAAGAAACTACCGAACGTGTTTTAGAAATTTAGAGTAAAACAGTTATGGGGGAAACATGTAAAGAAGACTTCTTTAAAGATATAAAAGAAGTGCATAAAATTAAACATGGATATGATTAAATGTGGATATTATGAGAATAGAAGTAAAGAATATGTTAGAATAGATGCATTATTTTATATGGAATAATATATATAATTAATTATAATAATAAGTGAAATTATGTTTAATGGTAAGTGGATTTTACAAATATTAAGTAAAATCAGATAGTGGTTATGAAAAAAGGAGTGGTTTTCTAATAGGGATGAAAATTTAGCATGATTGTAAAGAAAATTATGAATGTCTAAAGAGATTTGTATATTTGTACATATGTAAATGTGTACATGTGTAGGTATTTTGTGAATAAAAGTTGTTTTTGTATATTAATAAAGGACCCCTACTCTTTTTGATAGGTACTGGGGGATCTTCTGAATCAATCTGTGCTACCGCCTACTCAAGCAGATGAAGCCTCAGTTTAATGTCTCATTGAAGGATGACATACTCAGGAGTGCAGCACCTCACCCCACCCCCTTATGCTGCTGCGCAGTATCAGCAGTCCATCTATTTTCAGCAGTAGGGTGTTCATCCTGAAGGAAGCCAGGAGGTCTTTGTCTAAAAATTTTGCGGTGGTGCAGCAGTTAGCATTGCTGCCACACAGCAAGAGGTTCTCCGGTTCGATCCTCAGCTGGGGTGCCTTCTGTGTGGAGTCTGCATGTCCTCCCTGTGGTCACGTGTGTTTCCTCTAGGTGCTCCGGCTTACTCCTACATTCCAAAGATCTGCTGTAGGTGGATTGGATACTCTAAATTGGCCCTAGGTGTGAGTGCATGCTTGTGTGTGCCTTCCGTGGAAGGTTGGGTGCCGGGCTGGCAACTCTACACCATAAAACTCCACTGCCAATCATGAGCAGACAGGTGATCTGCTGTGGTGACCCCTAACCAGGAAAAGCCAGAAGAAGGAGGAGGAAGAAAAGGGCTTATTGAAGTGCAAAACAGTCTGCTATAACCAGCTGTACAAGACAGGCTTCTCTTATTTTTCTGTCATTATTCATCTTTCTCTAAGTAGTTCCTATGTCCCTTCTGTCCTTTATCTTTCCATTGACCCTACAAGCTTAAACAAGCAAAGCCTGTATTTCAGATCACTTTAGGAAGCAACCCTTCCTGTTTGAGATTTTCAGGGGAAAAAAAATTGCCCTTGAGACTATTTTGAGGAAATATCTTCAGTCCCCCCCCCCCCCAAAGCCGTTTTTTTTTTTTAAAGTAGGAATAACAGAGTTGAAAGGATTTTTGTGCTTTGTGCCTTGATGTCTATCAAACTTTATGCCGCCTTTCATAGTTTAAGGGGGAGCTCTGAGTAATCCATCTTTGATGCCCTAAACCATGTCTGCTCTGTGTCTTTAAACCAGTCCATACGCCTGACATTCTTCTCCTCACAGCAGAGAGAACAAGTGGGAAAGTTTGCTAACATGCATGGTGGAGCATAGGCAACTAGTATGTTAACTAGATACATCCAAAGATGGCAGAAAATCAACTTTACCTTTGTATCCCTTTTATGAAGGGCCAACCAGCATTACCCTTGATGAAACAAACCTATTCTGAGTAGTCTGCACATTGCATTGCTTTTTGTTATAACAAATAAAGTGAAACGGTGAGGATACACTATTGGGATGCATTCTTCTAAAATCTGTTTCTGTTCTGTTGCTTATTTGTTACCCATTGCAGGCTCACAGTTGTAAACCAGAAGCTGAGCAGGTTTTGTTAAGCCGTACAACAAAGACCTCTCATAGCTGTTATGTTTCTATTTGTTGTAGTGCTGAAAAAGTCATGTGTGTTACCTTTATATGAGGTACTTAAACTTATTGGGAGATCTTCAAGGCAGTGACTCTTTCAGATATACAGATCTTGTCTAGTTCTTGTTTAGATTGGAGTTTGAATCAGCATACTGTTCTTCATAACATAGTTGTACATAGACACAATTATCAGTTTTATTAGAACAAACTATTAATTTACTACAGGTGTTAAGTTGCTGATTAGAGGGGAGAAAGGCTGCTTGGAAGAATGTGTTTTTGTTTGTGGTGTGTACAACAGCTGAAGCTAGAGAAGAAGCAAAACACTGAGACTGATGTTGGCTTGCTTATGTTATTGATAATATCCCTCTTTAAGCTGGTAGTATGGTGAATGTCTCACAGCAGTAGCTTTCCTGTGCCACAAAGGTCACACTGGCTGGGTTCATAACATCCTTTGTCTACCTGACGTTTCAGAATTTTGAATTGAATTCTTACAGATGCTTTCCTTCAGTCTGGAGAAGAACGTTTTTGTCTTGACATGATTTGCTGAAGAGATTTTTTTTCCCCTTGTTCCAGTTTCTTGTCTTTCAGAATTCTGGAGTAAATCCCATCTGGCCTCATGTTATCCACCTTTAATCCTTTATTTGCACTTGAAGAAGCATCAGTACCATTAATTAAATTGTGTATTACCATAGTTATATCCAGTGGGTCTCTCACTTAAAAAAGATGGAACATTTCACTTGCTTGATTTTAATTTTGTTTTTTCTGTGGTTTCCTTAGTGTTGTCATCTAGAATAGATTCTGAAGAAAGTAAGGCAATGCACTTGTCTGATTATGTTGTCTGATCTAAACTGTGTTAAACTGTTCGTTCCTTAGCTTTTTGAATGATTACGGGTCAAGTAGTGAAAAGACAGACAAGTACAATTTTCACAGGGACTAGTATGAGGCAGCTGTTGTGATGAAGAATATGTGTACGTTTGTCAGACTAGAGGCAACATGGTGCACTGTAAGCAGACTGTGTTTTGTATGGGAGCATGCAGATGTCCTTCATGGATGCATCTGCAGTCATAACAAATGGGTTGTCCTGTCGTCAGGCAGCCCTTCGGTCGGCCGGATTCCAAAGTCTGGGTCCGGCTTCGGCTGATGTTGCACTTCACCCGACGTCATCTCTGCTGGTCTTCGGGTATAAAGGCATCAGCCGACGCCATTTTCCCCAGTCTTTCTTACCGCGTGGCGCTCGAAGCAGAAGCTGTTCGCAAGTGCCGGTCGGTCAGATCCAGAGATTACTACTACCGAATACTACTTCGAAGACTTCTAAAAGCTAAGTACCCGTTGGGGACTCTTTCTTGCCTCAGCCAATGTCAGAAAAAGTCAATAACTGTTTAACTTGTGGGAAACAAATACCTCATAAAGATTTCCACTCTTACTGTTTGCCTTGCTTAGGCCCAGACCACGACGTAGCAGCCTGTTCGCCTGTGCTTCCTTCAACCGACAACGCTTAGGCGCGGTCGGAGTTTGCTGAACAGTTTTGGCTCAGATTTTGCGTACATTATGCCGTCGGATCCTCCGACTACCCAAATTGTTAAAAACGCAAAGAAAAGACCGACACTCGCGGTCCGCGGTTTCGGCGAAACCATGGTTAAGCAAGCATGAGTGTCTCTGTTTCGGCCGAAACCGAAAACTGGTCAATCTTCAGCGAATCCATGACTACTACTGAGGCTCCTGCTACCTTACCTGAATCAGCCTCAGAAATTTTGCCTACAACTGTGGTTCCAACTGATTTATCAGACACCATCCCTTTGGATATCTCTACCCCAGCACGTGGTGCTGCTAGGCCTCCTGCAGCCATGTCTATTAAGGCCTTTGCCAGGGCTAAAGCAGCCAAATCAGCTAAATCAGTGCCTGTTAAACCACCCTCACTCAGGCCCACTTCTAGTTCACAAATGCTTACTCTGGCAGAAGATTTAATATCCTTAATTAGGGGATCCCAATCTCACCCAGACAGGGCCTCTCAGCCCCCAGAAAAGAGACCTAGAGCAGAGCCCCCCGAGCCTGTGTCCTCTGATGATTCTGCCGATGACTCCGACATTACAGACCAGCCAGAGGCTCCTTTTTCCAATTATGAAGATTCAGATGATGAAGAATCCATTCCAGCTGCCTCTCCTCCAGAGGAATTCTCCTTTGGGGAAACCTTACATGCCATGAGAGAACAATTCCAATGGCAGGGACAAGATTTCTCAGAGTCAAGAAAAAGGCTTAGGACTTTTCTGCACTTACCACAACATAGGCCCTTAGCTATACCTCCTGTCCTGTCTGTTGTGGACGATGCATTTAATGATGTCTGCACTGCACCTGATTCTTTACCTCCAGCCCCTGCCAAACCAGATAGATTTTACAGGGTGCCAGACACTCATCACCACCTATACAAGGCCCCACTTGCAGACCCCGAAACTATATCCCAGGGGCCTAAGGCAGTAGCCTCGACCACAGCAAAAACCCTATTCCTCTGAAAGGGAATCCAGGTCCTTAGAGAGATGGGGGAAAAAGTCTACACCTCTGCTACTCTCTCAGCTAGAGCTTTAAACTGTCAATTTCACATGATCCAATACCAAGAGTTTATGCTTGATCAGTTAATTAAAAAGCTGACCTCTGATGAATCTGTAGATAAGAAATATGTATTATAAATGGTGAATAACATCCAACAGGTTAGTAACCATTCTTTAAAATGTGGCTATGATGCACTGGAGGCTTCATTTAGATCAGCCATGACTGGCACAGTGATAAGAAGGCATGCTAAGCTATTGGATGCTCCTATGGATAAGGCCAGTCTATTTGGGGAACCTGCCCAGCAGGTAATGAAGAAAATGGAAGAGAAGGCAAAATCTGTACAAACAGTTAAAGATTTCCTACAGGTTCAGCCCCCAAGGTTTAGCAGGAACTGGCCTGCCAAAAATTGGTCCTTTCCTGACTCCACAAGATCACAAAGGGGCAGGAACAGACGCTCTAGGGGCAGGAATCAATCCAGAGGAGGTGCCTACAGAGGACGACAGTGGCAAGGCAATAACCGAGGCACAGACACAACCACTGCCACTGCAACAGGACAAACACAGTGACTTGGCTCTGACTCCGCCTACCAGGGAGCAAATAGCAGCACCATTAGGCGGAAAATTTGCCTTATTCTCGAAAAATTGGCACTATATCACAAAAGACAAGTGGATTTTGCAAACCATAGACCAAGGCTACCGGTAAAAAGAGGAATGCCAAACCTGCCCCCAAATCAAAAAATAGAAGCCCTGCACCAGATAGCGGAATTAATAAAGATGAGAGCTGTGGAAAGAGTACCAATAACAGAACAGGGCAAGGGATTCTACTCCAGACTCTTCCTAGTACCAAGAAAAGAGAAAAACTGGAGACCTATTTTCGACCTGTCCATCTTAAACACATACATCATCGTCCCAAAATTCAAAATGCTGACCCTACAGCAACTTCTTCCCATGCTGGGCAAGGAGTGTTGGCTGGTAACTCTAGATCTCAAGGAGGCATACCTGCACGTCCCCATTCGACCAAATTGCAGAAGATACCTCAGATTTCTTGCAGGATCAGAGCATTATCAATTCTCAGCATTGCCCTTTGGCTTATCTACTGCGCCCAGAGTATTCACAAAATGCCTGGCATCAGTAATTGCTCACTGCAGAGTACAGGGAATTCAAATTTATCCATACCTGGACGACTGCCTGTTACAAGCGGACAACAAAAGCAAGCTGACAACAGATTTACAAAGGGTCATTTACTTGCTACAAGCCCTGGGATACACAGTCAATTTACAAAAGTCAAGGCTGATACCATCCCAGACAAGGACCTTCTTGGGTGCAGAATTGGACACAGTAAAACAGATGGCATTCCTAACTGCAGAAAAACAAAAAGATCTCCCTCTTTACTTCTTGGCATTAACAAAGCAGGACAAACTAACAGCAAGAAAAGTTCTGCAGGCCTTGGGCTTCATGGCATCATGCATAATCTTGGTCCCACATGCCAGACTGCTTATGAGAAAGTTACAGTGGTACCTAAAGAATTTATGGTCTCAACACAGGCACAGCTTAGAAACAGAAATACCACTAATCCCATGCTTAAAACAGGAGTTCCTATGGTGGGCTCGGGCATGCCAGTCAAACCCAGGCTCACCCTTCCACAACTTTCGAGCAAACCAAACCATCACAACGGACGCCTCAGACCTAGGATGGGGGGGCACACATGCTGGACAAATGCGTACAAGGACTGTGGACTCAGGACCAGTTGCACCTGCACATAAACCAAAAAGAAATGCTGGCAGTAAAACTGGCAATCCTAAAATTCAGACCATTCCTCAAAGAAGGCCATTTGATGATAAGGACAGACAACACCACAGTCATGTGGTACATCAACAAGCAGGGAGGCACTCATTCTTACCCCCTATGCAGAATGACTTTGGACCTTTGGAATCTGGCTCTCAGCTACAACATCCAGTTACAGGCAATATTTGTACCGGGAAAAGAGAACACCCTAGCAGACATTTTAAGCAGAACCACCTCGGATGCTCACGAATGGATGCTACACCCGGACATCTTCAAGGCCATCACAAAGAAATGGGGAATGCCTCAAATAGATCTATTTGCTTCCCCACAAAATCACCAGCTCGAAAAATTCTGCACAAGGACATTCCACCCACTTGCATGGAAGGTGGACTCTCTATCCTTCACCTGGAAAGGCCTGACAGCATATGCATTTCCACCTCTTCCCTTGATGCACAAGGTACTACTGAAAATCAAAGAGGAACGTCCAAGGATAATTCTGATAGCTCCGAACTGGCCAAGACAACACTGGTACCCATTGCTGAGGAGCATGTCTCGGGAGAAAATGTGGTCAATACCCCTGATGCCTCTGATGTTAACTCAGAACAACTACAACATCATACATCCAAACCTAAAAACCTTGCAACTGACTGCCTGGAACATCACATAGCAGTAACTAACCCAGACCTTTCACAAAGGGTTAAAGACATCATCCTTGAAGCCCGCAGACCTTCAACAAGAAGGAACTATGCAGGAAAATGGAAAAGGTTCGTCATTTGGAGTACTGAAAGAGGAAAAGATGTGTCGAACATAGATATTGCTAACATTCTGGAGTACTTGGCAGAGCTTCTACATACAGGCCTGTCCTATTCCTCCATCAAGATACATGCATCAGCTATTTCAGCAGAATACAGCTTTGATCCTCCTGTCTTTTCACACCCTCTACTCAGGCAGTTCCTCAGAGGGATCAAGAATGTAAAACCTCCTAGGAAACCACCATTACCAGCATGGGACTTGAATTTTGTACTAGAAAAGTTGACACTCCCTCTGTTTGAACCAGCAGCAACAGCAGATCTACAACACCTGTCATGGAAAACTGCTTTCCTACTGGCTATTACTTCAGCAAGGAGGGTTTCGGAACTACAGGCCTTAATGGCAGTGCAACCCTTCCTAATCTTCCATCAAGATAGGGTGTCCATGAGGACTAATCCTACATTTATGCCTAAGGTGGTATCCAGAGTGTCTTTAAACCAGGCAATCCACCTACCTACCTTCTTTCCCAATCCACAAAACAGAGGTGAAAGAATAATGCATACCTTGGATGTACATAGACAATTACCTTTGGTTCTGTCCAGGTAGTAGCGTAACAGAAAAACTGACCAGCTCTTTGTAGCCTATGCAACAGGAAGGGAAGGAAAAGCAATTTCCAAACAGACAATCTCCAAATGGATAGGAAATTGCATAAGATTCTGTTACTCCTACCATGGAAAACCAATTCCACAGAACATAAGACCTCACTCTACAAGGGCTACAGCCACTACCACAGCTTTCTTAAGAGGAGTGGCAACCAAGGACATTATTGAGGCGGCTACTTGGACCTCCGTGCATACATTTGCCAAGCATTATAATTTACCTCTATATTCTAGATCCCGAGCAGGGTTTGCCACTGCTGTACTGCAAGGGATCCTGACTACACCATAATTTTTATTCCTCCTCCCCTAGTTTGGCTATGGTATTCTACCCATTTGTTATGACTGCAGATGCATCCATGAAGGACATAGTACAGATGTTCTTCATTGCTGCAGTCCTTGAAATATTTCAAAACGGAGTTTCCTTGCCTCAGTATTTAACCGGATGTCAGAAAAGTGAATAACTGTATTTGAGGAGGTTAGACTGTGCCAGGTTAATAATTATAAAGGACAAATCATTGATGAACCGCAGTCCCGGACGCGGTTCTTTAGAAGGCTCAGTGGAGCCAGAGGTTTTGCCAGGAGTTTCCATGGAGTCTCAGGCAGAAACTTTACTATTACAGGATGTGCCTTCTCAGGAGGTAGGCCAGGCTGAGGGGCTTCTCAGGTAACTGTTCTTCCCTCTCTTTCTGTTGCCAAAGCTTCTGAGAGGTAGGCCTAGTTCAGCTTCAGTGGGGGTTCTGTACCTAAGAAACATATGCGTAAAATGGCAGAAGATTTGGTTAGTATGATTAGAGGTTCTATGCCCCCTGATAAGAGGCCTAGGGTGGAACCGAGTTTGATAGTTTTGAACAGTGTTCAGAGGCTTCAGAGTCTTCAAGACTTGCAGGAGTATCCTACTTATTCTGATTCTGATGTGGATGATTCCTGAGGATTTTTCATTTTCAGAGACTCTGCATTCCATGAGGGAGCATTTTAAATGGGAAGGCCAGGATTATTCTGATTCCAGGAAAAGGCTTAGGGAATTCTTGTTTTGCCCCAGCATAGGCCCTTAGCTATTCCTCCTGTGTTGAATGTGGTGGAAGATGTTTTTGCAGAGGCTTCCTGAACCCTGACTCTTTGCCTCCTGCTCCTGTTAAACCTGATAGGTATTATAGGGCTCATAAGTATTTGTTTAAGAGTCCTAGGGCGGACCCAGAAACTGTTTCTCAGGGGCCTAAAGGTGTTAAAGCTTCTGTGGTTAAAAATCCTGTTCCCACTGATAAAGAGGCAAGGGCTTTGGATAGGTGGGGAAAGAAAGTGTATACTTCTTCCACTCTAGCCATGAGTGTCAGTTTCACATGCTAAAATATCAGAATTATCTCCTTTCACAATTGAAATCTAAGGTGGATGCTGAAGGTATTGAGTGTAAAGAGTTGCTGGATTTGGTTCATGTGTCTGAACAAGTGGGTAAGCATTCTTTGCAATGTGGTTTTGATGCTGTACAGGCCTCCTCGAGGGTGGCTGCCACTAGTTCTGTTCTTCGCAGGCATGCCTGGTTGAGGGATCAGAATTTAGCTGAGCATGTTAAGACAAGGATTTTGGATGCTCCTTTACAATCTGATGTGTTGTTTGGATCGCCTGTGGAAGCAGTTTTAAAGAAAATGGAGGACAAAGCTAAGTCTATGCAAACTGTTAAAGATTTTTGCAGGTGCAACCACCAAGTTTAGTAGAAATTGGCCTGCTAAGGGGTGGACATATCCTGCTTATGATTCCCAGTCTAGGGGTAGGTCTAGACGTGGTAGGGGCAGGGCTCAAGGTTCTTTTAGGCCTAGAACAGGAGTTCACCTGCTCAGACTTCTGGTGAGGAACAGACCCAATGACCTGCCTTTTCAGCTGCCAGTAGATTCTCATCTGGCAGCTCCTTTGGGAGGAAGACTGTCTCTTTTCAAAGAAAATTGGGATTTAATTACTCAAGACAAATGGGTGTTGGATATCATTCACCACGGTTACAGATTTTATTTCCATACAATGCCCCCTTTCAAAGGCGCGTTCCTCCTCCACAAAGAAAAGAGGCTCACAAGCAAGTTTCTCAGTTACTCCAGATGGGGCCATTCAGCCAGTCCCTGTATCAGAAAGGGGCCTAGGATTTTATTCTGTTCCTAGTACCAAAGAAGGGGAACACGTGGAGACCAATTTTGGATTTATCTCTCCTCAACACTTATCTGGACATTCCCAAGTTCAAGATGTTAACAGCTGTTACCTCTGCTGGGCAAAGATCACTGGATGGTAACTTTAGATCTCAAGGAAGCTTACCTTCATGTGCCTATAAGGCTAAGTTGCAGGAAGTATCTGAAATTTTCATTATCAGTTCTCTAGAGTATTCACAAAGGTTCTGGCTCCAGTGATAGCTTACTTCAAATTCAAATCTATCGACTGCCTGATTCTGGCTCAAGAAAAGGAAGACCTTCTACAGCATCTGGAATATGTTATAGCAGTGCTAAGATGCCTAGGGTATTCTGTGAACGAAATAAAGTCCAGTCTAGTACCCTCTCAAGACATGTGCTTTCTGGGTGTGAGACTGAATACAGCAGCCCAGATGGCCTTTTTAACCCCGGACAAACAAAGAGTCTATCACTTTACTTCCATCAACTATCTCATCAGTCCGTGCTGACTGCAAGGACAGTCCTTCAAGCATTAGGGTTCATGGCATCTTGTATTCTGGTGCTTCCCAATGCCAAACTGCATATGAGGAAGCTACAATGGTATCTCAAAAATGTATGGACACAGCACTGCCAGGATTTGGACACTGTCATTCAAATAATACCTTGCCTTCAAAAAGAATTTCTGTGGTGGGCTCAGGAATGTCACCTAAACAAGGGACTCTCTGTGACCCGCCAGAGTCAGATTTTAACGACAGATGCCTCGGACATTGCTTGGGGAGCTCATCTAAATGGAAAGTGGATACAAGACAAGTGGCCTGCCAGACTACAGCATCTACATATCAACATGAAGGAGATGTTAGCAGTCCAGTTTGCATTAATGGCTTTCAAGGAGTTACTTCTTCCAGGGCAAGTGTTGATTCTAACAGACAACACAACTGTCATGTGGTACATCAACAAGCAAGGGGAACACATTCTTATCCTCTATGCAGGCAAGCAATGATTTGGTTTCTGCCAGGAGCACAGAACTCCTTAGCAGATGTGTTACAGACAAATCATGGATCCCCACAGTGGAAACTGGATCTTCATGTATTTCAGAAATTGACAGTGTCATGGGGAACTCCAGACATAGATCTGTTCGCTTCTCCACTAAACCACCAGCTGCCAAAGTATTGCACAAAGGGGTTTCATCACACAGCTTGGAAAGTGGATGCTCTGTCTTTCAGTTGGAAAACCTTCATGTGTATGCCTTTCCACCTCTGCCTCTTCTTCCAAAGGTACTATTAAAGGTCAGACAAGACAGGCCAAGGATGATTTTGATAGCTCCAGATTGGCCTCGCAACACTGGTACCCACTACTACGGAGTCTGGTAAAGAAGCCTCCATGGCCTTTACCTCTGATTCCTCATCTGTTATCTCAGAAGGACGGTCATCTGCTCAATGTCAAGCTTCACTCTCTTCATCTAACAGCCTGGCATATTCTGTGTTGAAACACAGCAGGTCTCAACTTCCTCAACAAGTTTTAAATGTGATTATGGAAGCTAGAAGACCTAGTACAAGGAAAGTGTGAAAAATGGAAGAGATTTTTATTTTGGAGTACAGCAAAGAATTTGGAGATTTCTGAGCCTAATTTGAGTGTGGCTCTTCAATATCTTACTGAGTTATTGGACAAAGGTTTGTCCTTCTCTTCCATTAAGATTCATGCTGCAGCAATTTCAGCTCACTATGATTGTGATCCACCATTGTTTATCCTTTGTTCAAGCAGTTTCTTAGAGGGGCAAAGAATATAAGACCCCCAAGTAGAGCTCCTACTCCTGCTTGGGATCTCAATTTTGTGTTGGAAAACTACTGCTGAATTGAAATACTTGTCATGGAAGACTGCTTTTCTGTTGGCTATTACTTCTGCAAGAAGGGTGTCTGAGTTGCAGGCCCTTATGGCAGTAGAGCCCTTTTGATTTTCCATAAGGATAGGGTATCATAATCCTTCCTTTATGCCTAAGGTGGTTTCTAGTGTGGCTTTAAACCAAACTATTCATTTGCCTACGTTTTATGCAGACCCCCAAAATAAAGGGGAAAAGATTTTGCACACTTTAGATGTACACAGGCAACTATTATTTAAGCAGGACTAAGGATTTTAGGCAGTCTCAGCAGTTGTTTGTTTCTTTTGCTTTGAGTTCACAGGGCAAGCCTGTGTCAAAACAAACTATTTCTAGGTGGATTGGCTTTTGCATTGCATTTTGTTATTCCCATCATGGCAAGGAGATTCCAGCTGGGATTAGGCCTCATTCCACTAGGGCTACTGCCACTTCAACAGCATTTATATTTTGGAAGCAGCTACTTGGAGTTCAGTGCATACTTTCTCTAAGCATTATCACCTTCCTATCTATTCTAAGTCTAGGGCTGGTTTTGCCACAGCTGTTTTGCAAGGCATGTTGTCAGCTCCTACTTTATGATTTGCCAGCCTCTCTGCTTTGGGATTCTAGGACTGCAGCAATGGGAAACTAAGAACATAGTACAGTTTTGTACCTACCATAAATGTAGATGTTCGAGGATTCCATTGCTGCAGTCTCCCTCCTTCCCCTCTGTGTTTAGGGGTGGTTGTGTAGGTGAGTTTACATGCTGATATTTTGGTATATAGTCTTGTATATATTGTATATATTTTTGGTGCAGGTTTTTTGAGCCTTGTCTTTTAGGGTCTTCTGACATCTGGGGCAAGAAAAGATTGGATTCATGCGATTAGAGTACCCTGACGCATGAACGCCAGTCGCCGCGCCTGACCGACGCCAGCCTTATACTCTGGGTATATTCGCCCGACTGGATGGACTATACCTAACAGTAAGGACTGCATTTATGGTAGGTACAAAACTGTACTTTTTGTACCTACCATAAATGTAGATGTCCGAATTGGATAGCATCTGCAGTCAGGATTACCCTCCCTCCTTCCCCTCTGTGGTACTCCTAGGGTATTTACCCTCCTAATAGCTAGCTGGGGGGGTCTCTTATGGTGTATTTGATTGTATATATGTACATACATGTTTATTTTTGTGTTTGCCTTCTACTATTTTGGAAACATTGGCATTTATCCAAAATTTAGCTTTCCAAGAGGGCAATTGGCATCTGGGGCAAGAAACACTGAGGGAAATGGCGTTGGCTGATGCCTTTATACCCGAAGACCAGCAGAGATGACGTCGGGTGAAGTGCGACATCAGCCGAAGCCGGACCCAGACTTTGGAATCCGGCCGACCGAAGGGCTGCCTGACGACAGGGCAACCCATTTGTTATGACTGCAGATGCTATCCAATTCGGACATCTACATTTATGGTAGGTACAAAACTGTACTTTTGATCATTTTGCTCCATTTTGCTTCCAGGGGCATGGCAGATAAAACACCAGGACATAATTTTGTAGATTCCTTCTTTCTGCACAGCAAGGAGGACCATAGATCATATTATCATGTGTGTAGATTTTGGATGTTGGTGTTAATAGTGCTGCTGTGCAATATGGTCTGTCTTGGTACAAATGTTACTAGTTTTTGACACTGTCATTCACACCTGTGAGTAAGCCCTGTGAGCTAATAAGCCCATTCCGTAGTTGTTTTTGTGCCTTCTTATCCTAAAATCTAGCACCCTTTTTTGACCGTTATGAGTGTATGTTTCCCTTTCTTTTAAGAAAGTGTATCAACAATTTTTGTTTGTCCTTAGAAACGCTTTGTTTACCTGGGTGATACTGACATAGCCATTTGCTGTGTTAGCAGCTCCTCTATGCTAGTATTATGTTCGTATGTGCTTTTACACCATTGAAATGTTTGCTAGCTACAACTGTATAATCATGTGCTGTGGTAAAGCAGAATTGTTGGTAACGTTCAAATAAATCCTACATCGTTTGACAAAAGTCTGCTTGGTCATCTGGTGCTCACCAGTCTGAGCATGTACTATAATAAAGCATGTGGTGTATATTTCATCTTGTTTATTTCAGGTAAATAATTCTCACAGGTATGCAACACACTGTTTGTTTCTTTAAAGCAAGTAAACCCGAACGTTGTAATAAGCAAAAATAAATATGAAGTTATAAATTGCTGGTGTTCAATACCCCTTAACACTATTAGTTCAAAGGCTTTAGCAAACCCCTTTAGTTTCATTATATACCTATGGCATTAGACAGGGGAACATGGGTTCCATACGAATGCCCCCTCTTGCTAGATATGAAATTTTCTAAATGCTGTTTCTTCATCATTTACTTTTTTAATGACTTTCAAGGAGGAGGCAGTTTTACACTAACCTGAAAGGTTGTTCCATTCATTTACTGCCTCCCTTCTGCTGAATCATTGCTTTCAACTTTGTTCCAGTTTACTACGTGTGTGTTATTATTCATTCCAGTAGTGAACCATCTACCATGTGAGTGTGTTGAAAATGTTACGCTACTTCTAGATCACACTGAAAAAAATCAGAGTCTGCCTGTACTATCTGTTATGCAGAGATATCCCGGCATTCATAGCATGCTATCTTTTTTTTTTTTTTTGGGGGGGGGTGTTAATTTCTGGTCATCTCTTAAGTAGATTTCTTTTTGCTTTTATGTTGATTTCTGCACATGCACAAATGACAAGTAGGTGTGATTGACAATGATTGAGATGGACGGCTGCTTCATATAGTCAGTGATTGAAAGCATGAGGAGTTCTTAAGTTCATAGGTAGGTACTAGGCTATTGGCCCAAGGGCCTATGTAAGCCTAGCCAACAAGGTTCCCTGGCTTACGCCACCCAAGAAAGTTATTTTCCTGTGCCACTGTCGAGCAGAGACACAAGTGACCCCCGGGGTGTATTTCCTATTTCCCATCCACTCATCAAGATTTTTCTTGAAGAGTGCTAATGAAGAACTTTGCTTGATATAGATGGGTAGCCTATTCCAGAGTATGTGAAGTCTTTTGGACAGGAATCTATCCCTCCAGCATGTCCTGTTTATTGTGGTGACAAGGTTTAGGTCCCTAGAGAGTGTAGCTCAGAGGGATTGGGATTTCTTTAGGTATAGCATGTCCAACAGCTCTGGGTTTGACATAGCTTTATATGTTAGGCAGAGATCACCTTGGAGTAGGCGATATGCTACGGAGTAAAGCTGGAGTTTTTTGAGGCTGTCCGTGTAGGGCATTTGTTTGAGGCCAGTAATCCTCTTTGTGAGGTACTTCTGTGGCCTTTCCAGCTGCTGCAGATGTCTTCTGAGGTGCACATTCCAAAAGGGGCGTTGTACTCTATAATGGGTCTAATGAGTGTCGAGTAGAGGGGAACAATGACCTCTTTTTTTCCTGAATGACAACCCTTTTATGATGAGGTGTGCCATGTAGAAGGACTTCCTGACTACTGTGGCGATGTGACTATCAAAGGAGAGGCTACTGTCCACCTGGGTCCCAAGGTCTCTTATCACGCATTCGGTTTAAGTAGATTGCTGCCTATGTGGTAGTTCATGGGTACAGAGTTTTTACCAAAGGGGTTGACACTGCACTTTTTGGCATTGAGCTTGAGACCGTGGCTCTCACATCAGGCATCTGTCTCAGCGAGGCCATTCTGTAGGATGTCCACATTATTTGGGGACTTGACTATGGCTCCTAGTTTGCACTCATCTGCGAACTTCGTTAGCCAGAGGCCTTCTGTGTTGGCCTATACTTCAGAGAAGTAGATATCAAACAGGAGAGGTCCCAGGGCGGAACCCTGTGGTACTCCACTTGTCACTGCTTTGAGGTCAGATTTGGAGTCTGCAACTTTTACAGTGTGGGTTCTGTCAGTGAGCCAGTTGGCAAACCCATTTTGTGACGTAGGGATTTATACCTAGTTTAGTGAGTTTAGCTATAATTCCAGAATGGGGGATGGTGTTGAAAGCCTTGGTGAGGTCAAGATAGGCTGTGTGAACCACCTTACCCTCATCTACGGCTTTGGTGACTGCCTCAAAGAAGTCGATCAG
This sequence comes from Protopterus annectens, assembly GCF_019279795.1. NCBI lineage: Eukaryota > Metazoa > Chordata > Ceratodontiformes > Protopteridae > Protopterus > Protopterus annectens. The sequence goes on along the minus strand of NC_056746.1, from coordinate 916,639,296 downwards.
GTTCAGGAGGTATGATCTGCCTTAAACAAACCCGAACTGGGTGGGATCCAGAGTTTGGAGGTTACCAATGTATTTGTTTGAGTTCCATGATGATACCTTCCATGGCCTTGCAGACCAGGCTCGTCAAGCTAATAGGTCGATAGTTCCCGGGATCAGTGGTGGCTCCCCCTTTGTGGAGTGGGATAACTGTTGCTGTGTGCTATTCAGTGGGCACAAAGCCTGATGCGAGGCCATTATTGAACATGGTGCTTAAGTGGGAGCCAGTTTGTTCTGAAATCCGTGTAAAACGCAGCCTGGGATGTTGTCCGGTCCCATGGATGCTGTGTTTTTAGCTTTAGAGAGTGCAGCTTTTACCTGTGTAGTTGTGATTACAGGGACTCTGCATTCTTCCTGTATAGATATGGGCCCTTTAGGGGGTGAAAAGGGAGTAAAGTTAGCACTGAACCTGTCTGCCAGGATGTTGGCAATATCAGTTGGTTCTGTAATTTTCGTGCCTTTGTGCTGTAACTCAGAGCAGATCTGGGTGTTGCCATCAAGATTCTTAACATAACTTATAGAATGCTTTATGGTTGTCCTTGGAATTAGTGGCAATTTTGTTTTCGTAGCTAGCTTTGGAGGATCTTATAAGGGATCTCAACTTCTTACTGAGGCTGACCAGGGGGCTCCTCCACTCATGGGATTTTACTCTCTTTTGCAACAGTTTCTTCCTTCTGTTGTACAGTTTGTTTATGGCAGGAGACCACCAGATTGTCTTCCTTTTTTTGGAGGATAGCTTCTTGGATCTGTTTGGGATAGCACGATCCATGCACTCGTGTAAGTGCTTATAGAGTGCATTTGTGTAGGATTCAGCAGTTGTAACTGTATTGTCCATCTGCACAGGTGTCATGAAGTTCACTACTTCTGTCTAAACAAGCATGAAGTTGGCTTTTGAGAAATTTTTTACTGTAGTTCCCTTAATGGGGGCTGGGAGTGGGATGTGGATATCAAGGGTGATTAGCTTATGGTCGGAGCGGACCAACGAGGAGTTGACTTCAGGTGTGGAACACCGATCACTCATGTTGATAATGACTAGGTCTAGGATGTTGTTGCCCCTGGTGGGGGTGTGGATAAGTTGATCCAGGGCATTGGAGTTTGACTTCCAGAAAGCGTTGAGCTAAGGAGTGGGTACAGAAGTAGTTTTCCCAGTTAATGGTGGGGTAGTTGAAGTCACCCATTATTAGGGTGTTTGGTTGAACCCTAATATTTTCCAGTACATCAAGAAAAGAGGAGTGGGAATCCTGGGGCATGGTGGGGGATCTGTAGCAAGTTACAATTTGGATTGCAGTTTTGCCCAGAGTTTAGTTGCACTTGGATAACCTCAGATGCATTATGCTGAGCAACTAGCCTGGAGGTGTGGATATCCTTAATGAATATGGACACACCTCTGCCTTTGGTGTTTCGGTCCAGGTTACATGTCCGAAAAGTGTGGTATGAGTTATAGCCTGGTAGTGCAGGGGTGCTGTCTGGAGCCTTGAACCAGGTCTCAGTCACTGCACAGATATCAATGTTCTCCATTTTAAGGAGTGCCTTGAGTGAGTGAGTGCATTTTGAGATTTAGACTTCTACCATTGAGTAGCATTACCCTCAGTTTTTGTTTGACTGTTCCTGTTATGATGGTGAATTTGTTATTTGAACCTTGCCTAAAAACGGCACTATAGGGGCCGCAATAGCCTTAGCCAGTATCCGGAATCCCAGGGATGACCGGTGCAGGCCATTTGTGGCAAAGCATCGTGGTCTGTCGACCATGTCATCCCAAGCAGACAGATACTGGATCCCCTTAGAATGACACCAGAAGCTTAGCCAATTGTTGAAGTCAGTCATTTTGTCCTTGTACTGCGGTATCATTCTGGGTGATGGCAGAATGCTACTCTGGGCTAGGGTCATACCTGCCTGGGCTACAAGATCAGAGAGCTCTTCCATGTCTCTTTTTCATGTAGTCCAGGGAGGTACGTCTCAGGTCATTCACACCAACATGGACAATGACAGAGTCATATTTGTATTGTGGAGTGACCTGAGTGCGTGGGTTATGTGGCAGATCCTGGCACCCGACAGGCAGCTGACGGTAACGTTCTCCTTGTTTAGCCTGGTGAGTGGGACATCAGTGTGCCTGACTATAGAGTCACCTATGACTAGTGTGTTGGGTACGTTGTTTTGCCTTATTGGCTGTGGTTGAGTGGCACACTGAGTCTGTGGGCTTTGTGTCATTTGGGTTGAGTTGGGGGATGGAGGTTGATTGAGTTTCTGCTTTGGAGATCTCTGTTGCTTAGACAGGTTATTATTGAGAGCCTCCGCGAATGTTTTTGTGTTGCTATGTGTGGATTTTGGTGGTGTAGATTTAGTGAGACTATGTGATGAGTGTGGTGTGGTGCAAATCTTTACCTTCTCCTCATGACTGTCAAGTTCAGTCTTGGTTGGAGAGAGCTTTACCTCCAGTTTAGCTAGATAAGTGCATCTCTCTCAGGTTGTAGTGTTGGGTGGTAGGAGGAGAGGGTTGTCTGTGTACATGAGGCAATTTCTACATTGCATCAGGATGCTCAGATTCATCAGATAGACAGGAGAGTACCACTGGGAGCTGACCCTTTGACATGCCTGAATAAAAAACTATTTTCCTCTAGATAAGTGAGGAAAGTGAGTACAAGAGCTGTTTTTTCTCTAAGCAAGTGAGAAAAGTAAGTAGAAAAACTGTTTTCCTCTAGGTAATGAGGAAGATTGAGTGCTATACTAATTAGTGGCTTATTTAGTGCTTACAAGTTTTGAAAAAGTGCTGAGCATGAATAAGCAAATTTAAGTGCTAAAACTAAGAAACTGTATCTGCACTAGACTAGTTACAGGACAGAAAGAAGTGCAAATGCAGGCTTTCAAATCAGAAAGTTGAGAGAGATTGAAGAGATTGCCCAAATGTCCAATAACTGCAATTTCTGGGCCAGAACCACTCCTTATGTGATGGACAGGTTACCTAGTGCTTACCACTCCCACTGATAAGCTAGAAGGCTTCCCTCTAACACAGAAAGGCTTGGGGGGCTCAGAAGCTAACTCACGGTTGTACTGAACAGATGTGCATGTGCTGGTACTGCGTTCTAAGCTCAGGTCATGGCACTCATTGTCCTCTGTAAAAGATTCCTTTGAGCTTTCAGATTAAAATACACAAATGCATACTCTGGTATATCCCACAGGTCTGGACCCTGATGAAAATTTAGTCCCCTCCATGTCTGAATCTTGATGGGAGGTATACATCCCCATGTGTGGACAGTGTTAGTGGACTTCACTACCAACATGCTATTGGCAGGGGTGGTAAATATGTAGACTGTCGTATGTGGACACTGACGGTAGATGATCAGTCCCTCATTCTGGTTACTGTTGGTAGTTACCCAGTCCCCTTAGCTGGACCCTGGTGATTATACAGTCCCCTAGGTCTGGACAGTAGTGAGGATATTTGGACACTTGTGTGTAGACACTGGTGGTATCTGTCCAGTGTGCCTTCTGTGTAGACATTGGTTGGATGATATCCAGTTCCCTTGTGTGTTAAGGCTATGTGGGTCCATAGTATTCTTTGTCTGGGTGATGGTGCTGCCCATTTCTCCTATTTTTGGAGAATTATGGGCAGTCTTTCATGTCTGGAATTTTGAATTAAAATGCCCATTCGTTAGAAAGGTGGTTTCATTATAGTAGAAATAAAGGATGTTCTTCATGTTTCACTGTTGCAGTCTTCACACTTGGGTTATCTGCCTGTAGGTAGCCCTCAGTCGGCCCAAATACCAGAGTCTTGTGATTTTTGCATCAGATGCTATCACCTCTTCCATGATGTCAGGGGTATAAAACATGCAGCCGACGCCAGTACATCAGCTTTTCTTGCCGTGCAGGAGCCCAAAACAGATGCAGTTCGCAAGTGAAATTTTCGTTTTTCAAGTTTCAAACCTGAAGTCTTCTAAAGCTAAGTACCCCATTTTGAGATCCTTTTTCTTCCTCTAACCGATGTCAGAAAAAGTTAACAGTTGTCTTGCCTGTGGAAAGCAAATACCTCACAGAGATTTTCATTCTTATTACATCACCTGTTTAGGCCCAGACCACGACATTCCTCTCTGTCGGTTTTGTGCCTTGTTTAATGCCCAAACTATTCATAGTCATGCTATCTTTGTTGCTAAATTCTTTCGCTCTCGTTCTCTGTATTCTGAAATTTATTTTATTTTTATTTTACATTTGTTGACCGGGATGGTCCGACTGGATACATGTCCATTTTCAGTGGAGGCCCAGGGAGAAAAGCTCCAACATTGTCACAATTACAGATTGTTACATATAGTAAAGCATATGAGAGGAAAAAATCCATCTACATACTGCTACAATACATCCTAGCTATAACAACCACAAAATATGAAGGTTCTCACACAGATTATTAAAACATACTAGCTTAAAAATAAGACAATTCTAGATTTTGAGTTTAGTTTACAATACATTGTTCTTGTTTGGGGTTACAGGTCCCTTCTCTAGGTTGTCCATTTAGAAAAAAAGTAAAGGCTTCCATTTATGGTCAGAAATAAGTTAAGGAAATATAGAGTTAGATCATTTGATAATAAAAGGTTAAAGTTTTTGAACTTTGGATAATCAAGAGGAAAAGTATAACCTTGGTTTAACGAAGAGGAGCTAATCTGGGTTAGAGCATTGGCAAAGCCAATGTGACTTAAAATGGAGTTTTAGACTCTTCCTAAATTGGACTAAGGAGGTAGTAAGAGTAAGGTTGAAGAGGAGGGAGTTCCATATTTTTCCAATGGCGTTGGCAAACAGAGCATCACCCCCTGAGTTATAGGATTTGATTGTTTGGACGAGCAACCTGTTTGATGTGCAAAGACAGCTTAGATTGGTGTAAGGAATTATTATATTTTTCAGTGCAGGGGTGTTATCAGGTTGTTTGAGGATTTTAAATGCTTCTATGAGTTGGTTCAGCTGGAGAAGGTTTGGTAGTTCTATCCAACCAAGGTTTTGTAGGTTAAAGCAGTGGTGTGTTCTATAGGGCATGCCAGTTGCAAATCTGGCAATATGATTATAGCAACATGAGAGTTTGTTTAGGTCAGATTTATTAAGGTTAGTAAGCATGGGAGAGGCATATAGAAGGGTAGAGAGAAGATGTGAGCTGGCAATGGCCACTTTGGCCATTGGAGTTAGGAAGGATTTTATCCTGTACAATGATCCGAGTTTCTTGTTAACTGATTTAATGGTTTGGTTGATATGCATATCGAATCTAAGTTTATTGTCAATGGTAACTCCTAATAGTTTTGTATAGGAGTCTGGAGAGATGATAGTGCCATTGTTGGATTGTATGGTAAAAGATGTAGGAGAGGGTTTATGGGTTGGGTAGAAGAGTAGTAGTTTGGTTTTGTTTGGGTTTAAGATCAGGTGACGATCTGATAGCCAGTTTTCCACTGTAGTAAAAGTGAGCTGGGTTGTAGACAGGTTAACTGGAGAGGTATCGGAACATATTAGTGTAGAGTCATCTGCATATTGAATGCAGGTGGCATCAGGGATGACTGTATGGAGGTCATTAATAAAGATTGAAAAGAGAAGAGATCCTAATATGGAGCCTTGAGGAACTCCTATGGTATTTGGTAACAGGCAAGAGAGCTTATTCTGCCACATTACTGCTTGTTGTCTACCAGATAGGTAGGCATGAAACCAGTCGAGAGCTTGGCTGTCTAAGTACAGGGTTTACAGAGTGTGGAGAAGTAGCTGGTAGTTAACCATGTCGAAGGCTTTGGACAGGTGCAGAAAGAGAGCTGAGGATATTTTTTTTGTTATTTTGGTTATGGTTAATTATATCGGTAAAAGAGAGTAGGGCAGTGGATGTACTGTGGTGGGGTCTAAATCCATGTTGTGAGTTGGTCAGTAGTTTATTCTGGATGAGATGGTGTAGAAGTTGTTTGTGCACACACTTTTCCATGATTTTGGCAAGTGGTGACAATATGGCTATTGGCCTATAGTTTGATAGTTTTGTGGATGAGTTACCTTTATGGAGTGGTATAACGTAGGATATTTTCCAAATTGAGGGGGTTGTGGCCTCTGTTATGGTTCGATTAATTAGGATCGAGATGTGGTACGCTACGACATCTGCAGCTTTTTGCAGATATTCAGCTGAGAGAAGATCTGCAGAAAGGGTAGTTGGCTTTAGCTTCTTCAATAAGGATCGGATAAAGGATGTGGAGACAGGTTGGAGGTTAAAGGAGAGTAGTGTCTTGGGTATAGAATCTATTATTGAGGAGCAGGTAGTAGATAGTTGGTTGGCTAAGTACTGAATAGTCTCGGTAAAGAAAGTATTAAAGGTATTTGCTGCTACTTCTGGGCTTTTATCACATAATGTTCCTGGGGTAGGAGTGGAGGATTTACCTGGCTGGAGAAGATTATGTAAATCCGCCCAGAACTTTTGAGGGTTATTTTGATGTTTATGTTGTAGATGGCAGTAATAGTTTTTTTTGTCAAGTGTGATGGCTTTTTTAGTCTCGTTTCTTAGCTGTTGGAATTTAATACGATCTAGGGGTGACCTGGTAGTACGCCATGTGGCCCGTGCTTTCTTTCTAAGTGTAATTTTAGATTTGGAGTCTTTTGTTAGTCAAGGTGCTATTTGTGTTTTAATTTTGATTGACCGTTTTGGAGCATGAGAATCAAGTATTGGTAAGAAATGTGGCGCTAAAATATGTTACTGCCTCGTCTAAGGGAAGGTACTTTAGATTTGACCAGTTACAGGATTTGAGTTCTGTTTGAAATTTTGTGGGTTCAAAATTTTTCTTGTTTCTGACAGACCTGTAAATGGGCAATCAAGAGCTGACTGTTTTGTCTTTCCTTATGTATGTGATGAGGTGATCACTAAGGTCATTGGGAAGAGTCCCAGACATGTACATATGGGGATGACTTTTAATGAGTATCCAATCTAGGATACTCTCTCTTAGGTTAGAATTGCCTATTCTGGTGGAGGAGGATATGGTCTGTGAGGATCCATGGAGGTTTATAAGGGTGGGGTTGGAGTCTGAGGAACATAGGTTCCAGTCAATATTAACATCGCCCAGAACAATAGTTTCTTGAGGGTAGTTGTTGGATATCCAATTAAGAGTGTTCTCCAGTGTGTCAGAGTTGTTCCCAGGGGGGATGTAGATCCCAGTTAGATTTACACTTTTTTGTTTGTTTAGTTGCAGTTTTAGAGCTAATATTTCAGCATAGGAGATCTGGGGGTGGTTGAATGGGGTTAACTATGACATTAAGTGTGCTGTTATATAGCACGGCTATCCCACTTCCCTTTTTCTTTGTACAGTCAGCCCTAAGTATGTTATACCCAGGTGGTAAGATCTCATTATCTTTGGTTGATGGCTGAAGCCAGGTTTCTGTTAGAAACATTATATCAGGGAGGTACATTGCTAAAAGGGCATGTAGGTTATGTACCTTGTTGTTTAGGCTTCTTATGTTTAGGTGGCAAATTAGGAGGGAGTTAGCTGACCTGAGAGAAAGTGGTGGGGTAGTAGAGTTTGGGGTTGAGGATGGGCCTGGGTTAGGATGGATGTCTCCGTCTTTAGTTATATTTTTTCTTAGGTAATCTAATAGTCTCATGAGTTTAAATAATAGTTTCTGACCATATTTGGATTTTGGGTACTTTTGGTTTGATTTATTAAGATACAGGTTATTAGGTTTTGTTGTTTTAGAGGCTAAATAGTAAGTGCTGTGTTCAGCAATAAGTGGAGATAAGGGGATACAGGTTTGATATTTAGGGTAGTGAAAACCTGAGTATTGCTGGTCTTCATAACTGGTTAGGAGGTATGGTATAATTATAAGGGGTAGAATGTGAGGTATGATTTTGAGTGTTGCCTTTAAAATAGTGGGTGGGATGGTTTTCATTGCCTTAGGGTGATGGTAAATTGTCTTAGAGGGATGTTAATGGTTAATTTGGAAAGTGGTGGAAGGGGGAGGGAGATGATTTTGGAAAGTGGTGGAAGGGGGGAGGGAGATGATGGAGAAGTGGCTTTGTATGGCTAGAAAAGAGGTGGGGTGTGGCTTTATAGCTATAAATGCAGCACTACTGGGGGCGGGTGGGATATGGGGGCAGGATGAGGTGCGGAGCGGGGCTAAACCTGCACCAAACTTTCCAAGGGCCAGTGAATAAGGTAAGTGTTTAGAGGAACCTTTTATTCTACAATATAGTTCACCAAGCATAAAACTATTCAGTCTCTTTGTTGTTAAGGTAAACTATGATTTCTGCTAGAGTTATCTAGGGGAGTTGATTTAATTAGCTGGGATTAGGTGGTTTACTGCCATGCTTTGAACCCAGTGTGCTTGCTTTAAATGTAATATTTAAAAGATTTAATAAGCCATCCAACTACCAATCTTCTGAAAAAACGTAAGGATAAAGACAGAGACAGACCGCATAGGTCCAAAACTGCAGACGACGCTTCTGTAAAGCTAGTTGCCAGCCCGCTGGTACTCAGTGAGGTGCCTTTGCAGCCGCAGATACCCTCTTCTATAGATTTGCAGGCCTCTACCGAGACCCATTCGGAGTCCGGTATGCCATGAGGTGCTTCTTCGACTATGGAACCTGCGGATGTCTCTACCTTGGATGGGTCCGGAGCCGCTGTGCAGGCACCGGCTTCTTAGGGTGTATTCTGACCTTCCGATGTTCGTATTAAACAGACTACTTCGTTTCTTACTAAAACTACCGAGTTTCTCGGGCCCAGAGTTCGCACTACACCAAGAAATCGATGACCAAAGTGCATGCTCAGGCTCCCATGCCACAGAAGCAAATACTTAGAATGGCTGTAGTCCTTATAACTTTAATTAGGGGAAGTCAGCTTTCCCCACTCTAAAAGGAAAAGGATTGATTTTCCTTCTGATTCTACACACCACAAGTCTGATGACTCTGATCCTTTTGTTTACCAGGACTTACCCGTATCTACCTATGAGGATTCAAATGCAGAGGATTCCATTCCCTCTGCCTCCCCTCCAGAGGACTTTTCTTTTGGTGAAACCTTGCATACCTTAAGAGAGCATTTCCGCTGGGAATGCCAGGACTACCCACAGTCCATAAAGAGACTCGGAGAATTTTTAGACTTGCCCCAGCACAGTCCTCTAGCTATACCTCCTGTCCTGGATATTGTAGATGATGTCTTCATTGAATCCAGTCTTACTCCGGATACTTTATTACCAGCTCCTAGAAAGCCTGACAGGTACCACAGAGTACCTGACTCTCTCAAATTTCTCTTTAAGTATCCCACTGCAGATCCAGATACCATTTCCCAGGCACCTAAAGGTATTAAGGCTACTACAGCCCTCTCCGCTGGGAATGCCAGGACTACCCACAGTCCATAAAGAGACTCGGAGAATTTTTAGACTTGCCCCAGCACAGTCCTCTAGCTATACCCCCTGTCCTGGATATTGTAGATTATGTCTTCATTGAATCCAGTCTTACTCCGGATACTTTACTACCAGCTCCTAGAAAGCCTAACAGGTACTACAGAGTACCTGACTCTCACAAATTTCTCTTTAAGAATCCCACTGCGGATCCAGAGACCATTTCCCAGGGACTAAAGGTATTAAGTCTACTACAGCCAAAAACCCTACCCCTTCGGACAGGGATTCTAGAGATTTAGACAGATGGAGTAAGAAGGTATATACCTCTGCAACTCTTGCCATCAGAGCTTTAAATTACCTGTTTCACATGTTGAAGTACCAGCAGCATATTATGGAACTAATTAAACAAAAATGTTGTTGCTTCCAGATTGTACAGAAAATAAAGATTTACAAGACTTACTGCATTCTGCAAACCAAGTTAGTAAACATACTTTGCAGTATGCTTTTGATGCCTTAGAGGCATCTTGCAGGGCTGCTGTCACTGGGTCTGTACTGAGAAGGCATGCTTGGCTGAAGGAACAAATCTTGCTAGACCATGTCAAAGCAAAATTACTAGATGCTCCATTAAACCAGGAACTTTTGTTTGGCACAAAAGCAGAAGTTCTTAAAAAGATGGAGGAAAAAGCTAAATTTATGCAAAGTGTTAAAGATTTCTTACAGGTCCAGCCACCTAGATTCAGTAGGCATTGGCCTTCTAAAAGCTGGTCCTTTCCAGTCCCTCCCAGGCCTTCTCAGTCCAAACCCAGGGGTAACAGACCACCAAGACTACAGTCTCAGGGTATGCAGAGATCTAAACAATGGAGTGCTCCCACCTCAAACACAGGGAGTGGTAAGCCACCCGTTATGGAAAAAGTTCACAATGACTTGTCTGTCATCCTCCCCAGCTATGCCCAAGTACTTGCACCCCTAGGAGGAAAACTCGCCCTGCATATAAAACCTGTATATCCATTACTCAGGACTGAAGGGTCCTAAACATTGTATCCCAGGGATACAGATTCTACTTCCACTCGCTGCCAACCCTAAGTGGGTTGCCAGACCTTCCTCCAAACCTGTGAGCAGAGGCTCAAAAGCAAGTACTTTCTCTTCTCCGTATCAGGGCTATTCAACCTGTTCTAGTAGAGCAAAGGGGACAGGGTTTCTAATCCAGAAAAGAGAGCTCTTGGTACCCTATCCTGTATCTGTCCATTCTCAACACCCTCCTGGTGGTCCCAAAATTCAAAACGCTCACACTACAACAGCTTCTTCCTATGCTAGCCAAGGACTCCTGGCTAGTCACCCTAGACTTAAAAGAAGCTTATCTGCACACCCCCCTAAGGGAATCTTGCAGAAAATATCTTCATTTCAGGGCAGGCTCTATGCACTATCAGTTCTCTGCACTTCCCTTTGGCTTATCTACTGCTCCCAGGGTATTCACCAAGTGCCTGGCTCCAGCCATTGCATACTGCAGGCAGAGAAATATTCAAATTTACCCGTACTTGGACAATTGCCTGATTCAGGCGGACAGTCAGGAATTGCTGCTTCAGCACCTGGCATTTGTAAAGAGACTTCTAGCTTCCCTGGGATACACCATCAACGAAAAGAAATCACATCTGGTGCCCAGCCAAGAGGTTGTATTCCTGGGAGCAAACTTGAACACAACTTCCCATATGGCATTCCTCACTCCAGAAAAGCAGGTTAATTTGACAAACTACTGACCACCAAAACCCAGCTATCTGCAAGAAAAATACTGCAAGCCCTAGAGTTCATGGCCTCATGCATTCTACTAATTCCATATGCAAGACTGCATATGAGGAAACTTCAGTAGTACTTAAAAAGACTCTGGTGTCAACATTCTCAAGACCTGGAAACACTGATTCCTATAATTCCTTGTCTAAGGGCAGAGTTCCTTTGGTGGACAGAGGCTTGCAACCACAACAAGGGACTTCCTTACACTCAACCCCTCGCCGCCCAAACCCTGACAACAGACATATTAAACTATGCATGGGGCACTCATATGGCCGGCAAATGCATTCAAGGCAGATGGGGCCCAGGACAAATTCACCTACATATCAATCAAAACGAATTGTTAGCTGTACAGAATGCTCTGACAGCCTTCAAATACCTTATCCTTCCAGGACCACTCTTGATAAAGACAGACAACACCACAGTTGTGGTACATAAACAATCAGGGGGGAATGAGTTCCCCCCTGATTGTTTATGTGGTACATAAACAGTCGGGGGGGGGGGACTCATTCCTCCCCACTCTGCAGGTTAGCTATGGCCCTGTGGAACACAGCCTTGAACAACCAAGTGCACCTGCAAGCTCAGTTCCTGCCAGGCAAACAAAATTCACTGGCAGAAATCTACTAGATCCACACGAGTGGAAACTAGAACCCAACTCATTCAAACTTCTAATCCACAGGTGGGGGACACCATAGGTGGACCTCTTTGCCTCCCCCCAAAACCATCAGTTGAGCAAATTTTGCACCAGAAATCCTCACAGCCAAGCATGGAAAGTAGATGCCCTATCCTTTACATGGGAAAACCTCTCAATTTATGCCTTTCCCCCTCTGCCCCTCTTCTCAAAAGTACTACTCAAGATCAAACAGGACAGACCAAGGATATCCTTATTGCACCAGGCTGGCCACGCCAGCATTGGTACCCACTCCTATGCAGTCTGACAGCAGTGCCACCCTGGCACCTACGTCAGACCCCCATCCTGCTGTCTCAGCAAGAGGGACAGATTTTGCGTCCTCAGCTGCAAACTCTGAACATTGCAGCCTGGCTTTACTCTGTGAATACACCACTAACAACCCTCAGCAAACAGGTGCTGGATGTCATCCTTGAGGCCAGAAGGCCTAGTACTAGGAAATCCTATTCAGAAAAGTGGAAAAGATACTGTTCTTGGAGCCATTCTCAAGGAAAGGACACAGCCGTGCCCACCTTACCTCAAATTCTAGATTACCTAGCAGAGCTGCTCCACAAAGGCCTATGTTTCTCATCAGTTAAGGTTCATGCCTCTGCCATCTCAGCTCATTACAATACTGAGCCACCTCTCTTTTCTCACCCTCTGATCAAACCGTTCCTGAGAGGAGCTAACAATTTAAGACCCCCGAGGAGAGCTCCCACCCCTGCCTGGGACCTTAACGTTTGTACTAGAGAAGCTCACGCTTCCCGCTTTTGATCCTGCTGCTACAGCAGAGTTAAAATTCCTCTCTTGGAAAACAGCCTTACTTCTAGCCATCACTTCAGCAAGAGTGTCTGAGCCACTAATGGCTGTGGAACCCTTCATCAGTTTCCATGCTGACAGGATTTCCCTCGGGACTAACCCATCATTTGTGCCCAAGGTGGTATCCAGTGCTGCTTTAAACCAGTCCTTCCATTTACCAACCTTTTTCACTAATCCTCAGAATAAAGGGGAAAGGATCCTGCACTCCTTGGATGTGCACAGACAGCTCAGGTTCTACCTTGACAGGACTAAGCCTTTCAGAAAATCTGACCAGCTGCTAGTCAGCTTTGCTACAGGGGCAGAGGGCAAGGCCACTTCAAAGCAAACCATTTCCAAATGGATAACACACTGCATCCATTTCTGCTACAAACACCATGGAAAACCTACCCCACAGGGGATCAGAACTCATTCCACTAGGGCTACCTCAACCTCTACAGCATTTCTCAAGGGAGTCCCTACCAGGGACATCCTGGAAGCTGCAACCTGGAGTTCAGTACACATCTTCACCAAGCAATTACCACTTACCTGTCTTTTGTAAATCCAGAGCTGGATTTGCCACAGCAGTCTTAGAATGCCTGCTAACCAGCCCTAATACTTCTTGACTGCCTCCGCACTTCCTCATTCCTATGATGACTGCAACAGTGAAACACAAAAGAACATAGTACAGTTGTGTACACTTACCATAAATGTAGATGTTCGAGTGCATTCACTGTTGCAGTCCTGGTTACCCTCCCTCCAGCCCCCCTGACTGTTCTTTGATTTCTACCTATCCTCTTTGTAGCTATATATTATGGCAATTGTATTTACGTTTTACTGGAGGTGTCCCACACCATGCAATTGCTTCCTATTTTGGGGGCTCCTGACATCTGGGGCAAGCAAAACTGATGTAATGACATCGGCTGCATATTTTATACCCCTGACAACCTGACGTCATGGAAGAGGTGACAGCATCTGAAGCAGAAATGCCGAGACTGTGGTATTCGGGCCGACTGAGGGCTACCTGCAGGCAGATAACCTAAGTGTGATGACTGCAACAGTGAATACACTCAAACATGTACATTTATGGTAAGTGTAAACAACTGTACTTTCCTTTTATTCCATTTTACATTTAACCTTCATCTTACACTACATCCATACTAACTCTTCAGTAATGACACATGCCTCTCGTGTAATATCTAATCTATCATGGTCCAGTCCATCCACCTCAAGCCTTTTAAGACTGGGTTGCAGCAAGCTGTAGACAGCTCAACAGTAGAAACTTTGCTAGTATAAAGCTCCACTCCTTTAGTCTTAATATAGCAGGTTTCACCCTCCTCACTAGGTCTCTGTTTCCACTCTAACAGTTCACATAGGGAAATGGCAACAGGCTATTTTTGTTTGTTTCTTTTAAACTTTAATGCTACATTGATGGCAATAAAGTTACAATTTTGCAACTTACTTTAGTACCATTCTTCATATTTTCGGTCTTTCGAAAAAAAAAAGACATTTTTCATTTTTTTTTTTTTGCACTCTGTAGGCCTAGGCAACATTTGCTTCACTTTTATACTCATGCTCCACTAGTTACTTATGATGCAATTCTGTATCACTGCTGCAGTATTCTTCACCTTAGGGATCTCCTGCCAAGGATAGCCCAATGTCTGGCCAGTATTGCAGAGCCTTTTGATATGTGCCATACATTACATGCATGCTGCCCGTACAGGAAGTAGGGCATAAAGGTGATGTGCAGACACAGTTTCCCAGAACTTCTTTGCCGTCAGTCTAAACACCATCAACTCTCACTGGTCTGAATGCCCTTTGCTGTGCTGAATACCTAGCTGTCACAAACAATGTATTTTTGTTTGGATGCTTCCCACGGCCATACCTCATGTATTTGTAAGGTGTTTGTACCCAAGACTCTTAGATGTCCAGTGAAGACAACTGGTGTCTGTCTCAAGAACCAGAGGGTTAAACAGTTAGTCCAGGGTAGCATGGTGGAATTGATTAACCCCAAGGTACTTCTGTTAAGCAAGAAGGCCAAGAAATCTCAGCCAGATTCTTTGGCTCCAGTGAACATCTTTCTAGAAGCAGGTAGTATCTCTGTAGGCCATCCAGTATTGACTTCTATTTCCTCTGCTGCCACCCTGTTGGAAGCCAGCATGGATCTTTCCTTTCACATGTCCCCTGAGGCTTTGCAGTCATCTGCTCCAGATATCATGGGGAACTGTGTTTGATTGTTTTGAAGGGCCTTAGAGAGATTATGCAGATTCTGGTAAGGGAAGAGATTCTGGGTACTCTTACTGAATCCTGTCAGGGTTCAGAACCTCTTGTACGTGTTAGGGCTGGTGTTCCTACCAAGAAAAAACAGAAGACTAAACATTCTTTTATATGTCCTAAGTACCCTCAAAGGGAATGGCAGGAGTTTACTCAGGGCCTGTTTAACGCTTTAACGGCCCTGAAACCTCCCCATTGGGTTTCTGTCTGTGCTCACCCTTGCACCAAACTCTCTCCAAAAGGCCTAGGGAACCTGATTCCTCTGAGGATTCAGAGTCTGATGAAGGGTCCTTGTCTTAACCCTCCCAGATGCCTACTCCTTTGGCTTATGGCTCTGAAGAAGATGAGTCCATTAGCCCCAAGTCTCCTTTGGAAGAGTTGTCTTTTGTGGGTACAGTAGCCAGAATGATGAAATATTTAAAGTGGGATTCTTCTCGTGTGTCTGATATCCAGAAGAGGTATTGTGTTGCTTCAGGTGGACACTCCTATACCTTCTACAGTACCTCCTGTGTTGGCTGCTTTGTTATACACCTTTATAGCTGCCTCTTAAGACTCCTGATTCTCCGTCCCCTGCTCCAAAGAAACCTGACAGGTTCTATAAGGTTCTTGAGAATTGGCAATTCCTATTTAAGTGTTCTACTGACTCTGCAGTGATGTCGGCCACCCCTGATAAGTTTTCTAAGCTTTTGCACTCTTCCAAGCTTCTGCCTTCGGACAAGGATAGTAGGGCAATGGAGAGGATTGGAAAGAAGGTCTATACTGCAGATATGTCCTTTACGGCCATCAGTTACCAGACCCACATGATCAGATATGTTGTGGTCTTAATTTCCCAGGCTTGTTGGGTTATTTCTGACCTCCGTGATTCTAAAGGAAAGTCTTCAGCTTCAACTGTTTTGCATTTTGCCTCTCAGGTGGCTTGCCACTATCAAGTGCAGCTATGATGCTGCTGCTGCCTTTTAGGGCTGTCGTGAGGCTTTACTCTGTTTCATCTACAGTCATTACCTGAAGTTGCTGGATGCTCCTTTGGCTAACAATATCTTTGGGACTGCTGTTGATGAACTACTTGTCTCTTAAAGAAAAAGGTAAACTCTACAGGATCTTAAAACATTTTTTGCGTGCGTCGCTTAACTCTTGAGTTCCGGAGGAGCTATCCTAAAAGGTCTGCATTTAAGAAGCAGCCTTGTCAGACCACTAAAGGCAGGAAGGATGCTAGGCGAGCTCCTCCTGCAAAGTTTTCTCGGGCTCCTGTGACTCAGAAGCATTCATTTTCTGATAAACCTGCTTCTCTCTGACATTTTGCCCCCTCAAATCCTTGACCGAGTTCCCTTGTCCCTTAGGATCTCCCTCTTTCTTCCAAACTGGCAACTCATCACCTCAGATTCTTGAGTTCTGTCCATCGTCCGTCAGGGTTACTTCATAGTGTGACTCTACCTCGTTTTTCAAGGATTCCTCAACCTCCTCTATAATTGCTTCCTCATTTCTCAGAGGATCTTGAGTTTCTGGTGGACCAGGGAGCCATTCAGCCAGTCCCTCCTTCCCAAGTGGTAAAGGAATTTTAGTCCAGAATATTTCTGGTTCCTTTAAAGGAGGGCACTTAGAGACCTATTCTGGATCTCTTCTTGCTCAACACGTTTCTCAAGGTTCCTGCTTTTCGGATGCTTTCTCTTCAAACCCTTTTTCCTCTGTTGCTACCCCAGGCATTTCTGGTGCCCTTAGATCTGAAAGACACTTACCTTCATATTCCTATTCATCCTCTTTGCAGGAAGTTTTTATGTTTCTCTATTTCTTCCTCTCATCCTCTCTATTTTCAGTTTTTTGCTTTGCCCTTTAGCCTCTCTGATGCCCAAGGGTATTCATAAAATTCCTAGCTCCTATGATTGCCTTTTGCAGGCTCCAAGGCATTCAGATTTTTCCTTATTTAGACAACTTTTTGATTCAGGTACCTTCTCTGTTGCCTGTGACAGGCTCTAGAATTCACCATATCTCTCCTTCAAAGTTTGGGGTTCACTGTCACCCTCCAAAAGTCTCTTCTGAGTCCCTCTCAGAATCATGTGCATCTGGGCTGCAGGTTTAAGACAGTGCCAGTGCTGGCCTCTTTTCCACCTCCAAAGGTTTTATCCAGGACTGCTTTCTTCTATCTCTTCTTCCTCTGCATGCCATTTCAGTCAGAGAGTTTCTTTGGGCTATAGGTTTCATGGCCTCTTCTATTCCAGTGCTCCATCTTAACAGACTGCATATGTGGAAGCTTCTGTGTTACTTCATGTCAGTTTGTCTTCAGCATTGCCACCATCTGGATTTCAGAGCACCTCTCCTTCCTCATCTCAAGTGGGAATTTGAGTAGTGGATTCAGCAGCTTACCTGCAATCCAGGCCTGCCCTTTCTGCCTCCGGTTCCTGATCGAGCCATCCACCGACACCTCAGACAATGGGGTAGGTGCTTCCTGTGGTCACCTGAAAGTTTAAGGTTTCCGCTCCCGTCAGAAGTCAGATCATATCATTAGGGTGATGCGAGCTCTGATTCTCACCTTTCAGGCTTTTCCACCCAGTGTTCTCTCCAGGTCTCCTAAAGGTTTACACAGATATCATTAAGTAGACTCCTAGAATGGGCAGGCAGGATAGTTCCAAGTATGAACTGAAGAGATTTTCCTCCTCTAGATTGCAGTGTGCCATGTCTGTTAGGTTGGGTATATCTGCATGCTCTTCTCACTCCTACCAAATGGCTATTGACTATTTGTTTCATAATGATGAAGGCCCTTTTGCAGGCACAAGTTGAGATGGTCTGATCCCTCCTCTGCTGTTCTTAGAGGGTAGAAAAGAATTCTCCCACTGCCCCCCCCCCCTTTTTTAGAGCCTACTTGTCAACCCATTTCAGGGTCAAGATCACTGAGGTTGGTGAGTTTGCAGCAAACACTGGAGTCAGTGCAGACTATGTTATTAAGCATTAACTGTCTGTCTCTGCTCAGATTGCTGTCTTTGACCCTTACACCTATGTCAAGCAAGCCATCAACACTGCTTTTGGTGCAGACTTTCTTGGCACCAGGTGCCATTTTAGCCATGAGTTCTGAGCTGAGGGAGTTGGTTTGTGTCTGTGCCAATATCTACGTTCTGTTCAGCACTCTGCTTCTGATCTGTCTCTGTTGAAGAGATTAGGTAAGCACCTTGAGCAACTGTTTCCACTTTTTTCTTAGCACTTATCTGCATTATGAACATAAGGTGACATTGTCTGCTAATGTTTCTTTGGAACAGCTGCTTGTGTGGCTACTCATTTGGACTGTATTCTTCAGGACAGAAAGAAGTCTATCATGCTTAATGTTAGTAAATTTTTTGTCTCAGATGATTTTGTTCCAGTTGTGAATGAGATTTTAGTTTTAAGGAGTCAAAAAAGTTTGGCACTGGAATAATTTCTTTTAATCTACATCCCATTACTAATCCAGCAGAGGCTAGATCATTGCCATGATTTGGAGTAGTTCTGAATTACATGAGTGCTAACTGCATGTGTACGTAAGTCGCCATTAATGTGCTTGGATTTCATTAAATGCTTAATGGACTGTAATGCTCTGCCGACTTTATTAGACTATGCATAGCTAGGAATTTACATATCTTGCTGAAATTCCCATTATTCTGAAAGTCACCTGAGATTGATACTGGCATGATGTGGTCTATGGAAAAAAAAAAGAACATTTTTTTTTTAGGAGAATAATAACTATGTATACTCAAGGTGATAAGACACTTAGGACTTAGCACTGCATACTGTTTCATATTTTGGTCATACAACTATTGTAAAAAAATAAATAAATAAAAGAAGACATTACTGCAAGCCCCCCTGCCCCCTCCACCCCCTACTTAATTATACCTACTCCGAAATCACGCTACACTGACAATACAGCACGGAACTGGAAGGTTTAATGTTCCCTGGTGTAGCGTGATCTCAGAATTGGTATTTTAAGTAGGGGGGGGGTGCAGGGGGGGCTTGCCCTCCTGCAGTAACGTCCTCTTGTTTTTTTTTTTTTTGTTTTTTTTAACAATTTGAAAAGATTGATCTTCTGAAATATCGATCATATGGTCTCAACCATATGGCCTTCGATATTTCAACCGTTCAATCTTTTCAAATGTAATATATATATATATATATATATATATATATATATATATATGTATATATATGTATATATATATATATATATGTGTATATATGTATATATATATATATATGTATATATATATATATATATATATATATATATATATATGTGTGTATATATATATATATATATATGTATATGTATATATATATATATATATATATATATATATGTGTGTATATATATATATATATATATATATATATATGTATATGTATATATGTATATATATATATATATATATATATATATGTATATATATATATATATATGTATATATATATATATGTTTATATATATGTATATATATATATATGTGTGTGTGTGTGTGTGTGTGTGTGTGTGTGTGTGTGTGTATATATATATATATATATGTATATATAAATAGCTAAACTTCAATAATAACAGGTATCCGACCACAAAAAATACACTGAGGCTCAAAACTGATAGTATTTAGCTTTCGTTCTTTATGCTTTTAAGAACTTCATCAGAATACAATGTAAAACTTGGGTATGCTGTTACATATAAGAAAAAATTACATTTGAGCATACAGTAACCAATGGAATGCAAGCGATGTTTATGTACAGTACCCATTAAGGTTAAATGCAAGTACTTTAAAATTACCAGTAAGCTTACAAATATTTACATATAATACATCATGCATGAGTTACATAGCATGTATGAATAAATGAATGCTTAGTTATACCATTTGAGTGCACACTTAATATTGATAATATAATTTAAACCAGGGTGTATTTCAGCACCAAGAAGAAGTTGTCACTTAAGCTCTCTCGGTTCCAGGAAGAGATCAGTATTTCCAAAAAATTGATCTGTTTGTTAAAGAATAATACATTTAAAAGAGCCATTACAAGTAGTGGAATGCTGTGCCAAAGCATTATTAGTGTTAGCAGTTCTAATGGCAGTCAAGTGTTCTTTGACTCTATCTGATGCTTTTATGTTGGAAAAACATCAAGAAAACTAAGTGCAGGCAGAGCAGACTGCAGCATATACTACTGAAACAGTATGATAATCAAAGTGTCTTGGAAAGCGTATGGTATATTTTATATGTTGTAAGGTGTATTGTGAATCAATAAGGATGTGAGGACATATAACACAATTGTTGCAGTTAAACATGCCTTTAAATTCAGTGGTATTAGTTATAGGTTCTAACAAGAAATGTGAATCCCTATTTTCCAGGTGCATGCGAATATATTTGGTCCCCTTAAAAGAAAAGGAAGGTGTAATAACAAAGACTTTGTACATATGTTGAGAGTCAGATAATTATACCCAGTTATCAGTAATCACTTATCTAGTAAGTGACATATCTCTTGAAATGGGTAGTGGAAAACTAAGAGACATGTCTGAATTCTTGGTTGTTTTTTGGCGTCCTTAAAACCATATTTAAGGATAGGTAAATATTTAGATTGCCTGAGAGATGCTATTTCAGCAAAAATATTGTCAGTCAAAGATGGAGGATAGTCTCTGAGAAGAAACATGTTCTTTAACAAGTTTGCTTGAACTTTAAATTCATCTTCATGATTGGTTAACCTTGATATACGGATAAATTGTCCTTTGACTAATTTCTTTTTCATGAAAGATCGGTTTGTTTGTTTGTGTCTTTTGGCTTTTCCCAGTTAGGGGTCGCCACAGCGGAACTCCAGTCCGCTAATGATTGACAGTAGATTTTTACGTGCCGAGTTGCCAGCCCTGATGCACAACCTTCAACGAAGTTACGGCCATTCACGCATGTCTACACACACAAGACACTCTAGCTGAGAATCAAACAGGACAACGTCTTACTGTGAGGCGACAATGCTACCGCAGCACCACCACCACAAATGTAGGAAGTTATTTTTATATGGTTTCTTCTGTAAACTGTTGAGTTAATGTCACCATTCTGTAATATTTCTATTTTAGTATCTAAGAAGTCAATGGACTGTCCATATTTAGAAGTAACTAAATTGAGGAAACCTAGACTAGTGTTCATGTCTGTAATAAAAGTGTGAAGGTTATTTATGTTGTCCTTCCACGCAAAAAAAATGTCATCAGTGTATCCTTTATACATTAATACAGAATTAAAATTGGATAAATGTGTAAGATTTTCTAGTTCCCAGGCATTGAGTCCCATCTTCGCAAAGGCTGGCACTATCTTTGAACCCATTGCTACCCCCTTGATCTGTTTATAAATTTTATTGTTGAAGTAAAAGAAGTTGTTGTTAAGAACTATATCTACTAGTGTAGTGATGGTGTTAATTTTTTTATTAGAAAAGGAGGTATATTTATTTAGGAACAGTTCTAGTAAGTGTAGTCCCTCTAGATGTGGAATATTTATATACAATGATTCTATGTCTAATGTGACCAAAGTACAATCTGACAATTCCATTTTGTTGTGAAATAACTCATTCAGGAAAGCCCATGACTCCTTGAGATAAATAGGCGTGTTTTGTACCAGCGGGTCTAAAATAGAATCTAAATATTCTGCAATTCTTTCAGTTTTCATCTTTTTGTTAGATATTATATGCCTGAATGGTGGCTCTTCCTGTTTTTTATGAACTTTAGGTATTCCAAATAACCTACCCATATTAGGATAATGTACATACATAAAGTTAAACTCATCTCTAGAAATAGCATTGTTGTGTTCTAGCAGTTTCAAAGTTTTATCAATCAATTTGAAATGTTTTTTTTTTTTGGCAGTACTGGAGTCAACCATCTGAAAAAAATCATTATTAAGTAGCGTTTCTTCCATTTTCATCACATAAACTGTTTGTTCCATTAATACCAACCCAGTACCCTTGTCTGCTCGCATGATGCAAAGTAACTTGTCATTTTTTAGTTCAGATAAGGTTGACTTCTCAGCTTCAGTGATGTTATACCATGTATGTGCTGTATTAGAAGTACAGACTTTTCTTATGTCTCTGACATACTCTAAGGAATGTCTGTATGGAATTATTAAGAACTTGATTAAACATGCTTTTAGGTTTAAGACATGTGAAAGGTGATTCAGTATTATACAATGTCATCTCCAAAAAGATGAGAAACGTGCACGCTGATTGGCCAGTCCAGCCAGCGTGCACATTGTAAATCCAATGTAACCTAAGTTACAAGTCTGGCTGCTAAGAAATCATGCCTTTCTTTTCGATGATGACATTATATAATAGTGATATTAATCCCCGCTCGTTTGCCATAAAATCAGATGTCTTCGTAAAAATGAGAGGCCATCCTTCTTTGTTGCACTGCACCCTCATTTTGAATTTTAAAAAAAAGTCAACGTTCAGCACTAAAAAAGGCTTATCACACGTTATTGTTAAGACGTTTTTAATACTGTGGAATCACAATGGTTAATCAAATAAAATTCGTATCTGTATGACGAAATAGTTTTAAAAGTGTTACATGTGCTTCCCTTGATAAATAATACAAAATCACACTAGTTCTTCCAGTTGTTTAAGAATTCCACATTTTGACTAATTGACAAAGTAAGGCAAACAAAACCTAAATAACAAAAACACAAACGTAACAGAACACAAAACTAACCTCATTGTGTAATAGCAATAACCCATGGCTGGGTGTGGGTAATGCTGGATTTATCCACGGTTGGCTTTGTTTGGTCACTCTGGCTTCGCCCTCCTGACCAAACCACGCCAATGGGGTGTAAATACAGCATTACCCAGACCCAGCCATGGGTTATTGCTATAATAGACCTGTCAGAAGAACTAGATACATTACAATTATCAGAAAAGTTATGATGTAAGAGCTTCAAATTAAGCTTTCTAGCATATAATTTCACATCTAAAAGTACATCCGGTAAATGAGTCCTCTGTGAGGGGATAAAGTTAAAACCTTTCTGTAACACTTTAATATGCTCATTACCGAAGGATCTCTCAGTGAGATTAAAAATAACTGAGTTGCCATTTTGACTTGCTGATGTGCAGTAAATCTATCAGTAATGGGTCAGAGGATGTGTTTTATTCCAGAGTAAGGTTACCTCTTGTCACTCTGTAGAATATAGTGTATAGTGACAGGGCTTTGAGTTGGTCATGTTATTTAGGCTTTTATTCTTTTTCTTAAGGTATCTCTGTGGGTGTTCCGGTTGTTGCATGTGTCTGGACAGATGCATGCCAAAGGGCGCATTATATTCAATGATTGGCCTAATGAGGACTGAGTAAAAGGGGACAATGACAAGCTTAGATCTAGACACAATCCTTTTGTACATAAGCAGTGGAGTGTAGAAGGACATTCTTAAAACAGTCAACACATGTCGGTCGAAAGTTAGGTCTCTATCCTCACAAACAACTGTGTCATCTCTTATGTGTGTGTTGTCGGTGTGGTAGTTCCCTGGGGTAGATGACTTTCCAAAAGATACACTAATGTATTTTTCAGCATTTAGTTTCAGTCCATGATTTTGGTGCCAGTTAATTATTTGGGACAAACTTTCCTACATGATGGCTAAGTTGTTTGAGGAGTCAATGACTACTCCTAGCTTGCAGTCATCTGCAAACTATAGTCAGCCAGAGCCCTTTGGTATTGGCTTTTACTTAAGAAGAGTAGATGCCAAACAGGAGATGTCCCACCACAGATCCTAAGGGGCTCCTCTAGTTGGCAATCCAGCAGGTGATCTAGGGGTTTATTCCCAGTTTATTTAGCTTTTCTGCTTTCTGAGAGGGGAATTGTCAAAAGCTTTTAGGCTTTTTGTATGCAATAGAAGATGTATTGGGTGTTAATAGTAGAGTAGCGATGGCTTTATGGGGGTCTGTATCATATGAGCGAATCGCACAAATTGCGAATGCTCATAATATCGGGCATCAAAGTGCTTTTTCTGAGATTGCGGTACAATGAAGAATGGGATATTTGCCCTTTCTTCACTGTAGTGCGATCTCAGAGTTGGGATATATATTTAGCGGGGGGTTTGGGGAGCACAGCCCCCCACAATAGGAAGCTCGAGGTTCAGTACGTTCGATATTATGAGCATTCGCAATTTGTGCGATTCGCTCATATGATGTAGACCCGTCTTTATGTGTTGAATTATAAGGTCCTGGTACTATATATAGGTATAGTGATACTGGAATTTGACATTTTTTTCAGTAGTAGAGAAAGGGAGAGAGATGCTTTAAGTTTAGCCAGGTGAAGAATGATAGGAACATATCTTAAGATCTAGAAGGTGGTTCCAGAGGATTGGTGTGAAAGTTTTGGATTTTAGATTTGTCTTAAGTCATGTAGGTGAGCATTCCAGCATTTGGATACATGTAAGGAATTAATGGCTTCAATGTGCTGCTTGTTTTGTTTGGGCAGTTGTTAGAGTACTTATCTTTAGTTCTGAGTGACCTGGGAGGGGAGTACCACAATATTGCCAATTTTTAAGGCATCTCATTTATTTGGGTGATTTAGTACAAACTGACCTAATTTGATTTAGTTGTATTACTGCTAGAAAATGTGACTAATATAAAAAGACCATATAGTACATCAAATGTAGACACTTCTTTCTAAATATACAACATAGATACTGTCACTTGTCCAGTCAGGATAAAACAGGTGAACAGTTGTGGGTTCAGTTCAAGCAACTTTGTTACACACACGCACTCAGACACGGACACACACACACCTTAGTAACTTAAACTTAAATTTAGACTGACTACCAGTCGGAACTGACTCTGCCATTATACATAGCTTCCGCCACCGAAAAACTCTCGAGCTAAGGCTGTACCAACAATGCCTCTCTCCCTGTTACCTCAGATCTCGTTTGCCGCATAGAAAATTGGACACGTCAGACAGTGCTCACAGCTAAGTGCTTTAAATTTCTGTTTCTAAACTCTGTTGGAATTTTTTGCTAGAAAGTTTTGTGATTTTATTATTTAGTGAGTGACTCTTTCCAGTTATACCCACCCTCCTTTTTTACCTTTTGGTAACTGTTTTTACCAACGCTAGTATCAGGCCCTCCTCCCTTCTATTACTGTTGGCAATCTTTGATACCATTGTTGGTATCCCCTCCCCCCCCCTTTTTTTTTCCTTTGCCCGTTTGGGTATTCTCTTATACCATTGTTGGTATATGCAATAAAAAATAAAACTATTCCTTCCTGTCCTTCCTCTCTGTCGTGTGTGTCATACCTGCCTCTGTACTGTACAGATTTTCTCAGAATGTCCAGATTTTTGCCTCATATTTTCGGTCTGTTCCTCCTAAAATTTGCTTTTTTCTGGCAAATAACTAAGGATTGAAGTCAATAAACAATGAGATATTTCAGGTTCAGACTTCATATCCTTTAGAAAATGCATAATAATGCAAAACCTGCTATTCTAGCAATATTTCAAGCTTTTAGGAGCAATATTTAAAATGTTTCCCTATTTTTGGGCCTTTGTCCCCCCATTATTTTTGGTTTTGTCCATATTTCTTGCACTGAGAGGTTGAGCGGTAGTGTGTGTGTGTGTGTGTGTGTGTGTGTGTGTGTGTGTGTGTGTGTGTGTGTGTGTTAGTGGAACACTAACTTTTTAATATGGCAGAAAAGCAAAAGGGGACATCTGGATTTAAACAGTATCAAGACTGTGGCAGGAAGATGCCCAACTCTGATGGGCATCTTTCCAGTGTGTATTGTTTGGGTGCCCCTCATTTGGACTTGGCTTATACTATTTGTCAGGGCTTTAGCTCCTGTACTTTAGCTGAAAAGAACAACAAACTTATTTTGAAGGGCTTGTTAAAATGTCCCTTGCCCTTTCTAAGATGGAGACTTCAAAATCTCTAAATCTGAAGCAAAGAAAAGAAGCCACTCTGTGCCAACTTCCCCTATGACACATGAATCTAATTCACAAAAAACACTGGTTCTGACGGTTTCTTCTGAACCTAAGGCCAAGGTACCGAAATTTACATTAACTTCTCCAATGGCACCAAAAGCAGATGAATCCTCCTCTGTGCCGACAGTCATTGAACCGGTTCTGATAAAAACTTCTTCAGCTTCAACCACTACTTCGGCACCGAGAATAGTTTCTGTTCAGCCTCCAGTATTGTCACATTCGGTTCCACAATCCCCATCCATACATCATCCCCTGGTGCCAAAAGTCGATTTAGCAGTTATTCCCAGGGCTAGCTATTCCTCTTCAGTGGACCCCTTTCGCGGTCAATAACCAAGCCATTTTAAAGGCAGACCTGAGTCGCCGCCTTGAATGCCAATCCGTTCCTCCAGGAGTTTATCAGAATTGGACATAGTGAGATTAATGGATCAGCTCTTCGCAGCCAGAGGCCTCCCTGCACCGTCTCAAACCTCTCTCCCACCCAGAGCTGAGGCTTATTCTCCAGGGACTTCACCGGTTTATCCTCCTTCAACCTCATTTCAGGGTTTGGAGCCCCCACTTTGACGCTCCTGGTGCCAGTTGCCTTGGTGCCGACGATGGATCTCACCTCACCACTGGAGTCGACTGTGTGGTCTTTGGCTCCTTCGGATCCATTTCAAACCCAGGACTGTGGTTTGGCTGTCAGCCCTGATATCCTCTGACCACTGGCAGTTATTTCCTCAGTGCCATGTATGGCTGTCGGGGCCATGGCAGTTTCGAGCCATCTGTCAGCTCCTACTCTGGGTGGCGGCTCATCCGGGCATGGTGTGACCCCGGTTTCAGGGTTGTCTTTCTCAGTTCTGGGCTCCCATCCCTCTACGAGCAGGCCTACCTTCCAGATTATGGAGAGAGCTTTGGCCTCAGCAGGCTCCCAGCTGGTTCCATCGTCATCAGAGGGCCATATTTTTGTTTCCTCTGGTTCACAGCTGTCACAGTCTGTTATGTGAGGACATTGGGCATAAGAGCTGCAAAACGCCCCAGTTCAGAGCCCCCCTCTTATGAGTCCTCCTCAGAACCTCCCCCTGAGGAGCCACCCCATAAGAGGACATGCAAGTGGAAGCACCTGGATTCTCCTGAAGAATCTATCACTGAAGACGCAGATTACGGTGAAGGGGAAGGGTCCCTACGGTCACCCCCAGAAGATGTCTCCTTCAGAGACATCATAGAAATATTAAAACAGAGGGATGGTTGGAAGCCCTCAAACCCATCCTCTGAGGAGTTTGTGTTTTTACAAGCTTCTACTTCTTAGGTGACCCCACCCACTGACGATCTAGTTAAGTTGATCATTCAGTGAGCGTGAAAGGCTCCTAACTCCATAGAACCTATCCCTCGGAGACCGATAAAATTATTTCAGCCTCAGAGGATCAGCCCCATTGATCTAAAGGTCTAACAGTGGAAGCCACAGTGGTGGCATCGGCGGCAGCCACCAAAAGGGAACTCGCTGAGGAGAGTTCCAGTACCCATCCTCCTAACCTAGAGTCTCGAATGATGAATAGATTTGGGAAGCGGGTCTTTGCTTCATCGACCTTCACTATTCTGCTTTGAACTTCTTGGCACATTTTACCAGACTCCAAAGGGACCTGATAACTGACCTTTTAGATACCCTTGCAGGACCAGTATCTGACTGGATTCAAGATAGAATCCAGGGTAGCAAGCTGAGAGGCGACTATCTCAAATTCGTTCATGCAGCTTATTGCTCATACAGCCAAAGGAACATCTAGGGCAGCGGTTACAGCAGTTGCTATTAGCTGTCATGCCTGGATGCGCTTGTGTGATTTCGCAGAATGCTTTGTCTTCCTTTATCAATGCTCCTGTTGATGGTAATTCCTTATTTGGCCTTGAAAGTCAGAGAAACACTAGCCAGGTGTGAAAAAAAGATGGAAAGACCCTTTCTGCTGTGGACATTTGTTTTCTGCTCCTCAGTGACCTTACTCCAGGAATCAGAGGAGTGGAAAATTGTGGTTCAAGAAAACCCACGGGCCTTTTCAGGACACATGTGGTGACTATTCCTCCCAGGGCAGAGGGGAGGATTCTTCTGGAAGACTTCCCTTCCGTGGCAGAGGGGGTCCGTGTAACCAGAGCTTCAGAGATTCCTTCCTTGGACAACCCTATCAGCACTTCTGAATGGAGGCCCGATTGCTTGCCTCTGGAAGCAGTTGGGGGAAGCTTCTCTCTGCACCATTCAGCCTGGTTTACAATAACCTTGGATACCTGGATGCATTTTCACAGATTCCCCAGTTTCTGAGGAAAGTCCAGTGTTTGAGAAGCACAGTGATTCTCATTGCACCGTATTGGCCCTGTCAAGTCTGTTTTCCCTTTCTTTGGCCTAATCTGATTCATTGCCCATGGCCTCTAGACACAGCTCCGGACCTACCGTCTCACCCACAAGGTCTTGTGCTTGGTTTCTTCAATTCCAGTAATTGCCAGGCAGAATAACTTATCCTCTCCAGTGAAAAGAATACTTCTGGCCTCCCCTAAACCATCCACCAGGAAGCTTTATTTTAGCAAAGGGAAAAGATTTTCAATTCGGGCTACTGCAAATCACATAGACCCTTTGTCGGTGTCAGTTGACAAGGTACTGGAATATTTAGCAACCCTGTTTGAATTATGGGCTTCTTCATCTACATTTAGGGTTTACTTGGTTGCCATTTCAAATTTTCATAACTGTTTTGATGACCATTCCTTGATGTCTCATTGTCTATGCAAAATTTTTCTTAAAGGCGCTCTGCACTTAAAAATCCCCTTTCAAGGATCCTGTAGTGCCATGGGGTTTGACCTTAGTCTTACAGTGTGTAGTTCGACAGCCCTTTGAGCCAGCACCCTCAAGTTCCTGTCTTGGAAGAGACTCTTCCTAGAAGCTATCACGTCTGCTAGAAGAGTTTCAGAATTGCAGGCCTTGTGTGAAATATCTATACATCAATTTTCACAAAGAAAGAGTATCACTCGGAACCAATCCCACCTTCCTTCCCAGACTGGTATCCGAGTCTAATATCAACCAGTCCATAGACTTGCTGGTTTTCTTCCCAAATGTTATGAACAAAGGAGAATATTGTCTACACTTGTTAGATGTCCACAGACAATTACGTTTTACTTGGATAGAATTAAATCTTCTAGAAAATCAGACCAGCTATTTCTGTCATTTTCAGGACTCTGATTGGACAAGTCTGTTTCAAAGGTCACCCTGTCAAAATGACCAAGAAACTGTATTACCTTTACATACAACCAAGCTCATTCTGCAAGATCTGTTTCCACTTCAGCTGTCTTCCATTCCAGAGCCTCTATGGAAGACATATGTGCAGCTGCAACTTGGGCTACTCCACATACCTTTATCACTCACTGCAAGTTAGACATGGTCTCCAGGGGAAGAGCATCCTTTGGCACTCTGGTGCTCAGGAATATCCTTCCTTAGGGCCTCCCAAGATCTAAAGTAGCTAGGGACTCTGTCCCATCAGTCAAGAATGAATGAAGATTGACAACATAGATGGAACGTTATGGTAAGAACATAACTTCTTTTTTTGTAATCTGAGCATCAGTATTTGTAGTCTTGCTGGAGCAGTATGCATAGGCTTCTTTAAAATATTAACTAAAGGTTGATGATCAGTTTTGACTAGGATAGTTTGGCCATAAATATAATCTTGGAACTTCGAACATGCAAATACAATTGTCAAAGATCCTTCTCAGTTTGAGCATAGTGCATTTCAAGTTTGGGTAAGAGTTCTAGATGCATAGGCAACAGGTCTGCCCTCTTGAAAAATAACTGCACCAAGACTGAACTTTGAAACATCACAGGAAAGAACTACTGGTTTGTGGACATCATAGTATCTCAGTGTAGGTGGGTTAGCAGTTTGCTGTTTGAGGTTATGAAATGCTCTCTGGTTGTTCTAACCATGACCAGGCGACATTTTTGCATGTCTTCTCTCTTAAAGGTACTGATAATTCACTAATGTTGATGATAAATTTGCCCAAATAGTTAACCATACCAAGAAAACGCTGAAGGGATTTGAGCCAGCATCTCAAGAATTGCTGCTTGTTTGGAAGGGTCTGGTCGTAAGCCTGTACTGGTAAGTAAATGATCTAAATAAGCAACTTCTGGTAGCCTGAATTTACATTTCAGAGGATTGAGCTTCAAGTTCACTTCATGCGCTCTGTCCAGAACTTTCCTGAGGTTTCTGTCATGCTCTGCTTCACCATTGCCTCCAACCAGTAAATAACCACTATTATAGCACACAGACCGAAAAAAATTTGCTCCATTGGATGCTGAAAGACTTCACTGGAAGAATCTATTCCAAAAGACATCCTGAGGAATCTGTATCTACCAAATGGTATGCTAAATGTAGTCAGTAGTGAAGATTTGCGATCAAGCATTACTTGCCAAAATGAACTCTTTTTCCATCTAAGACAGAAAAAGCAGTGGCACTTGGCATGAGGGTGGCAACCTGTTCGACTGTACGCATAGGGTGATGAGGTTTCTTTAATGCCTTGTTCAACTGTCTTGGGTCAGTGCATATTCTGATTTCATCTGAACTTTTCTTATGAGCAGCCACCATGGAAGACACCCACTCTGTTGGTTCTGTTAATGGACAAATCACACCTTGTTGCACAGTCTTGTCTAACTGTACCTTGACATTGTCCTGCATAGCCATTGGACCTCTGGGTCTACTTTTATGGAGTATACAACTGGAAGTTTACCTAGAGTGCCATCGAAAACAGCATACTCTGAGAAAATAGCATCACTGAAGCTGGAACTGGGACATGTGCTTACATGATGGACTTCCTTGGTAAAAGAAAGCAGTTTCATTCTCACTGTCTCTTGAGACCTAATAATGACTGCACAGGTCTTCTGACAATATAAAATTGCAAGCAGTAGCTTCCCAGCCGAATAGCATGAAGCACTACTGAGCCTTTGATTTGAATCTCTTCACCTCCATAAGCAACAAGCTTCGCACAATTAGCCAAACTGAGTTGCTCACCAGCTTTCTCTCTAGCAAATGTTTCTGCTGACATTGCATTACACTTTGAACCAGTGTCTACTTCGAACTCCGTGGTTTTACCATTGATCAGGACAGTACAAAATGCTTCATTATTTGCCAACAAATCTACTGCATTAAC
This sequence comes from Protopterus annectens, assembly GCF_019279795.1. NCBI lineage: Eukaryota > Metazoa > Chordata > Ceratodontiformes > Protopteridae > Protopterus > Protopterus annectens. The sequence goes on along the minus strand of NC_056746.1, from coordinate 916,608,361 downwards.
CTTTTCACTGACCACCATCTACATAAAAAGTAGGGTTGCAGCTTTCTACATAATCAACTTTCTTTGTTGAGTGACCTTTCTTAATAACTGAATGAGACTTGTTTGATTTACAAAACTTTTGAAAGCGGTTCCATTTTTTACACTTGTGGCATTGCTGACCAAATGCTAAGCTGTTCTCTTTTTTAGACTCATGATTGGCACCACAATAACGAGTTAACAGTAAGACTTGACTTGGGTTTTGCTGACTCACCCTTATATTGCACTGAGCATATCCATTTTGTTGAGCTAGTCTTAGAACTTGCTAGAAAGTTATGGGTCCTCCCTGGAAAACCTGCAGGGGCTGCAGCTGCCTTGTGCTTAGGCCTGTTTCTGCTTGTCACATGGTGCATGCTGTCTACGTTTGCTGTAGAGGCTACTGAAACCAAGCTCTTGTCACTTGCAAGCATACTTGCGTGCCTTTCTGTGAGCTCATGGATTTGACAAATCTCTATAGCTTTGCTCAATGTTAAATCACTGTCAAAAAGCAAAATCTTTCTCACTACAGCACTATTAACACCACACACAAGCCTGTCCTTTATTAATTTATCTTTCAAATCACCAAATATGCACGTTTTAGCCTCATTTCTCAAGTCAGTGATACAAGCTGCAAAAGTTTCCCCTGGTTTTTGGTCTCTTGTACAAAATAGGTGCCTCTCAAATGTAACATTTGTCTGGGAGTTGCACAGTTCTCTAAATTTATGATGTTCTTCGTGTTTCACTGTTGCACTGTTGCAGTCATTACATTCGGGTTATCCTGCTGGCAGGTTGCCCTCAGTCGGCCTGAATTCCAAAGTCTTGGATCCTGCGGTTGCTGTCGCCTCTTCCCTGACGTCAGGTCGTCAGGGGTAGAAAAGATGCAGCCGATGCCATTTTCTTCAGTCTTTCTTGCCGCGCGGTGCCCGAAGCAGAAGCAGTTCACAAGTGCCGGTCGGCCGACTCCTGAGATTTTCGTGTTCGAGTTTCAGATCCGAAGTCTTCATTAAAAGCTAATACCCCGTTGGGGAAACTTTTTTCTTGCTCCAGACCGATGTCAGAAAAAGTTAATAATTGTATTTCTTGTGGGAAGCAAATACCTCCTAAGGACTTTCATTCTTACTGTACTCCTTGCCTAGGCCTTGACCATGGCATTTCTAGTTGTCGGTTCTGTGCTAGATTTAACCAATGCACTATTAAACATCGGTACGATTTTGCATTTAGCTATCCGACGACATTGTATAATTAAATCTTCGCCCAAAATAGCTATCAGACTACCGGAGTTCACAAAAAACGCAAAGAAAAAGACAGGCAACCGAGGTCCAAAACCGACGACGAAGCTTCTCTTAAGCAAGTCGCCGGTTCTCAGTGAGGCACTTTCGCAGCCCCTGACGCCCGCTACTTTAGAGTCGCAGGCCGCTACCGACTCCCACGTGGAGTCAGCCAGGCCGCTGGAAACTCAAGTTATTGGACCCTCGGAGATTGTTCCCTCAGATGGGTCCGGAGCCGCTGAGCAGGTATCTGCTTCTGAGGGTGTATTCAGACCTAAACAATTATATATTAAACCGACTTCAAAGGCAAAGACTAAAACACCTATAAAGGCAAAGAAACTAGTTCACCAGTCACATGGACAGGCCTCCATGCCCAAAAAAACAGATGCTCAAAATGGCCGAAGACTTTACCTTGATCAGGGGTTCCCATCCCCCTCCTGATAAGAGGCCTAGGCAAGAGACAGACTATGAATCTTCAGATCAGGTTTCCATTTCTTCTGATTCCTCTTCTGATCAGGAATATTCTCTTCCCCCCTATGAGGATTCTGATGCTGAAGAATCAATTCCTTCAGCTTCTCCACCTGAGGACTACTCTTTTGGGGAAACCTTGCATACCATGAGGGAGCACTTCCACTGGGAGAGCCAGAGACTTCCTTTTACTACTTCGACACAGGCCTCTAGCTATTCCACCTGTGTTACATTGTAGATGATGTGTTTTCAGAGTCTAGTCTGACCCCTGACTTCTTACCTCCAGCTCCTGTTAAGCCGGACAGATACTACAGGGTCCCTGACTCTCATAAATTTATTTTCAAAAACTCTACTGCAGACCCAGAAACTATTTCTCAGGGTACCAAAGGGGTCAAGGCTTCCACTGCAAAAAACTCTACCCCCTCTGACAGGGATTCTAGGGCACTGTATAGATGGGGAAAAAAAGATTTCACATCTGCTACTCTAGCTATAAGGGCCTTAAATTGCCAGTTTCATATGCTCAAATATCAGCAATATATCATGACATTGCTTAAACAGAAAATGATGGTAATTTCTGAATGTGCAGAAAACAAAGAAATGCAGGATTTATTGCATGCAGCTGAACAAGCTGGAAAGCATACTTTGCAATGTGGTTTTGATTCTCTGGAGGCCTCCTGCAGGGCCGCTGTTGCGGGTTCTGTCATTAGGAGCCATGCTTGGTTAAAGGAACAAAACCTGGCTGTTCATGTTAAAGCAAAATTATTAGATGCTCCATTACAACATGATACCTTGTTTTTGTTAAGGCAGAAGAGGTGTTAAAGAAAATGGAGGACAAAGCTAAATCTATGCAAATGGTCAAGGATTTCTTACAGCTACAGCCACCTAGATTTAGCAGATACTGGCCTACAAAGAATTGGTCCTTTCCAGTCTCAGACAGACCTCAAAGGGGCAGATCCAGACACCCCAGAGGCAGATCACAGCCGCAAGGTTCCTACAGGTCTAAGCAATAGGGTGCTTCTACCTCCAAAGTTAGAGAGGACAAATCACAACCATATAGGATACAGTCCCAATGACTTCCCCCTGCCTGCACCAAGCACTTATCTTCTGGCAGCACCCTTAGGGGGAAACTAGCACTTTTTTCTCAAAATTGGCACATTATAACCTAGGACGAATGGGTTCTAGAGTGTCAGAAGGATACAAGTTTCACTTCCATACCCTGCCAAGGGCAAACTGTTGGCCAGACCTGCCAAAAAAATCAGTGGGCAGAGGCTCAAAAACAAGTCGCAGCTCTCATGGACATGAGGGCTATTCAACAAGTGCCACAGCAAGAGCAGGGACAAGGATTTTACTCAAGATTGTTCTTGATACCCAGAAAGGACAAAGCACGGAGACCAATACTGGACCTTTCTATTCTAAACATTTTCCTGGATATACCAAAATTCAAGATGTTGACCTTGCAGCAGCTTCTGCCCATGCTGGGCAGCAAGGCTTGGCTCATGACTTTAGATCTAAAAGAGGCATACCTGCATGTCCCAATCAGACAATCATGCAGAAGATACCTCGGATTTAAGGCTGGCTCAAAGCATTACCAATTCTCTGCACTGCCCTTTGGCTTATCTACTGCTCCCAGGGTCTTCACAAAGTGCCTAGCACCAGTAATTGCTTACTGCAGACAAAGAGGAATACAAATATATCCTTACTTGAACGACTGCCTCATACAAGCAGAGAACAAGGACATTCTACTTCAGCATCTGACATTTGTGAAAAGACTTTTAACATGCCTATGGTACACAGTCAACAAAAATAAATCAAAACTTGTACCCTCTCAATAGATAATATTCCTGGGTGCAAGCTTAAATACAACTGCCCAGATGGCTTATCTCACTCCAGACAAACAAAGACAACTGACTACCTATTTCTAGGAAATGGCAACAAAGGCCCAGTTATCTGCAAGAAAAAATCTGCAAGCTTTGGGCTTCATGGCATCCTGCATCTTACTAATTCCATATGCAAGACTGCATATGAGGAAAATTCAATGGTACCCAAAAAGTGTCTGGACACTACATTGCCACAGCCTGGAAACAATGATTACTCTCATTCCCTGCCTGTAACAGGAGTTTTGATTGTGGGCAAAGGCTTATCACCAAAACAAGGGACAGCCATTCTCACTACCCCCAGCCAGGCAGAGCCTAACAACAGATGCTTCAGGTTATGCCTTGGGGGCACACATGGGAGGAAGAGGCATTCAGAGCACCTGGTCCACAAACCAAAAGCATCTACATATCAATCAAAAAGAGATGCTAGCTGTTCAAAATGCCCTGACAGCCTTCAAGGACCTACTTAATCCGGGACAACTACTGATAAAGACAGACAACACCATGGTCATTTGGTACAAAAACAAGCAGGGGGGCAATCATTCTTACCCGCTTTGCAGACAAGCCATGGCTTTATGGGACACAGCATTGACTTACCAAGTCCATCTACAGGCACAATTCCTGCCAGGAAAGGAAAATACTCTGGCAGACGAACTAAGCAGAAACCTCATGGATCCCCATGAGTGGCACCTGGATCCACAAGTCTTCAGCATGATAACAAAGAAATGGGGACACCCGGACATAGATCTATTTGCCTCCCCTCACAACAATCAGCTAAAAAGATTCTGCACAAGGACCTATCACAGACAAGCTTGGAAAGTGGACGCCTTATCTTTCAACTGGGCAAACCTATCAGTATAAGCCTTTCCTCCACTGCCTCTCCTCCCCAAGGTACTCCTGAAGGTCAGACAGGAGAAACCAAAAATGATTCTGATTGCCCCAGACTGGCCATGCCAGTACTGGTATCCGAGCTTAAGGAACTTGTCCCAATGCCCAGCCTGGATCTTACCTCAAATACCTCATCTACTCTCCCAGCAAAACAATCAGATTCTGCACAGCCAACTCAGGACCCTAAACCTGGCAGCATGGCGGATAATGTAGCCATACAAACCACATGTCTCAGTAAAGCTGTGATGGATGTCATTTTAGAAGCCAGAAGGCCTAGTACTAGAAAATCCTATGCTGGGAAATGGAAGAGATTTTGTGCTTGGAACCAAGCTCAAGGAACTGATACAGCTTTCCAAAATATTCCTCAGATTTTGCAATACTTGACTGAGATGCTGGACAAAGGCCTATCTTTTTCATCATTTAAAATCCATGCCTCTGCCATTTCGGCTCATTACAATACAGAGCCACCACTATTTTCTCATCCTTTATTAAGGCAGTACCTCAGAGGAGCCAAAAACTTAAGGCCTCCAAGAAGAACGCCAATACCTGCATGGGACCTCAACTTTGTCTTGGAAAAACTCACCTTACCTCCTTTTGAGCCAGCTGCTACTGTGGATATAAAATTCTTATCTTGGAAAACTGTTCTGCTGCTAGCAATAACTTCTGCAAGACGAGTTTCAGAGCTACAGGCTCTCATGGCTGTGGAACCCTTTATCATTTTTTATCCAGACAGGGTCTCTCTGAGAACAAACCCTACATTTATGCCTAAGGTGGTATCCAGTGTAGCCCTTAACCAAACTATTAATTTGCCAACTTTTTATCCAAATCCACAGAACAAGGGGGAGAAAATTCTGCATTCTTTGGACGTACACAGACAACTTAGATTTTACTTGGACAAAACGAAAGTTTTCAGAAAGACAGAACAATTACTAGTGGCACATGCCGCAGCATCACAAGGAAAGGCTATCTCCAAGCAGACTATTTCAAAGTGGATAGGACACTGCATTCGTTTCTGCTACTCACAGAATGGCAAACCAGTGCCTAAGGGCATTAGGCCACATTCAATCAGAGCTGCAGCCACTTCTGCAGCTTTTCTCAGGGGAGTACCAACCAAAGACATTTTAGAGGTTGCCATACCTTTACAAAACATTACGATCTGCCTCTTTACTCTAAATCCAGGGCAGGCTTTGCCACTGCAGTTCTGCAGGGCCTCATAGCCGCTCCTAATGCTGTTTAGCTCCAGACCCCCAACCATAGCTTTGGGACTCAACCCAAATGTAATGACTGCAACAGTGAAACACCAAGAACATAGTACAGTTGTGTACACTTACCATAAATGTAGATGTTCGAGTGTATTCACTGTTAGAGTCCAGGTTACCCACCCGCCATCCCCCTTATTTTTTCTGGAACTTATCTTTACTTCTCTAATCTATACAACCTAGGTGGTGTATTTGTTACAGATGAAGGTAAAGCTTATTCTGATGCATGTATGTTTTATTTACATATTTTTAGCCTACTTATTTGGGGGCACATGACATCTGGGGCAAGAAAAACTGAAGAAAATGGCGTTGGCTGCATCTTTTATACCCCTGACGACCTGACGTCAGGGAAGAGGTGACAGCAACCGACGCAGGACCCAAGACTTTGGAATTCAGCCGACTGAGGGAAACCTGCCAGCAGGATAACCCGAATGTAATGACTGCAGCAGTGAATACACTCAAACATCTACATTTATGGTAAGTGTACACAACTGTACTTTTCAAGCACTCTGGGTCCTCTCTTGATTCAGCTGGTACAACAATATGGTGGTTTTCTCCTTCTCCTGCATATACTGCTGGTGCATACACAAATGAACGCTGTCTTTCAATGGCCTCTGACACAGCTAAGTTAAGCAAAATAAATGCCCTTGTATGTGCATCTTTGTCAGAAAAAGCTCCTTGTATGAAAATATATTCCTGCTCAAATACTCTCCAGTTCTCTGCAATATTATGATCAAACACAAGTAGACTGTGAAATGCCTCTGCCATATCAGCACATAGTGAAGGTGCTTGAAATTTTGTACGAACATACAGACACATAAATATGGCAGAACTGTATGCCAGAACTTGTAATTATGCCCAGTAGCACAGCAGACACACTGAAATAACTGCACTTTGCAAAATAAGTTTCTGCAGCAGACAAACACTCTAAAATCACTGTACTTTGCGAAGTCACTCATCAGTGTAAGAAATACTTCAAAATGACTACTTTGCAAACAAATTGTACACAGCAGAAGCTCAGAGTGAGAAGCACTTCAAAATGAATGAACTCTGCAAATAAACTATACAGCACAAGAACTTTTCAAAATGGCTGTACTTTGTGAAACAACTCTGTACAGCGTAAAAAACATTTTTGAAATGGCAGCACTCTACGAATAAATGTACACAGCACAAGAAACTTTTCGAAATGGCTGTACTTTGCACTTTGCAAAATAACTGTACTTTGCACACAGCAAACTCTTTGAAATAATTGCACTGTAATAACACGCATGGTTTGCAAATACTTTGCACACTCTGAGATACTTTGAACAGCTCTAGTTATGCTTTGAATGGCTTCAGTCAATGCAGAATAGTAGTTTATGCCAAAACACAGTCGTTTACTAAACAAAAAACATGCAGTCGCCTTGCTTTTTAAGCTTTTTTTGCCCTTGTATTGTACTCGTTATGCCCATTTAACCTCTTATCATGCTCATTGTACTTCTCATGTGTTTGTTTTACTTTAAACATGCTCGTTATGCAAACCAGAGGTAATTCTGAGCCCCATATAAACACTTCTAATAGTTTCATCAAATATGGTTTTGAGCACTTTAATTAATAATGCGTTTTGTGCCCTTACAAATACTCTTATCATTTTCTTTGCAAAATAAAACATTTGTGCAAGTTTTGGTGACCTGAAGTTCATTTCTGGCCCTTTTCGATCGTTTGAGCACTGTATCACCCAACCTGCTCATTATACCTTCACTATCAACTCTGTACCTCTTGGCTTGAAGAAGTTGCATTCCCAATCCCGGTTCTGACACCATGTTGCTCGTCTGGTCAGGATAAAACAGACGAAGAGTTGTGGGTTGAATTCAAGCAGCTTTATTACACACAGACACATCTGGATTGAGGCTTAGTAACTTAAACTTAAGTAAATTTGTAAACAGACTGGCTACCACACTCACACATGTTAACACTCTGGCTGTTCTTTCAAAATGTCACTGCTGCTTGCACGTGCTCACTGTTTATATGCAGGTGCCTACATCTGGAAATGCTTCTTAAAGTTACACACACACTTTGTTCAACATGTAGGTTAATGATTAAAGGCAGTGTAACTTACTAGTATTCCTTCTAAGCTATGTATACCCACTTTGAGGTTTTAGTACATTATAGTGCAAAGAATATCTGGCTTATCAAATATTCCCTTCTCTTTATCCTTGAAGTTTGTAGCCACCCCCTCCCCCTGTCAAAACAACATAATCATATGATTTTTTAATATATATGTTTATTTGGCACTTCAGTGTTTATACAGCTTTGCTGTTTTTGATTGTGCGTGTGTGTGTGCATGTGTGTGTGTGTGTGTGTATGTTTATGTTTGTGTGTACGTGTGTGTGTGCATGCGCACGCACATGTGCCTGTGTCACTACCTAATACTTCCATACTGTGTGCTTTATTGCTGTTTGTTGTATTTTTATGAAGCTAGGGCAACAGCTAATGTAACACAATAGAGTAAGGGTTGCTTTTGCACTTCTTCATTGCTTCATTCTTGCTGGTTTTGCTGACTATATAGGTTCATAGGTTGGTACTAGGCTATTGGCCATAGGGCCTATACAAGCCTAGCCATAACAATTCCCTGGATATTTCTTCCCACAATATTTCCTGGACCCCTGTCTAGCAGGGCAACTGACATGATCCCTGGGTTGCTGTTGTTGTGTCTTTCGGCTTTTCCCGGTTAGGGGTCACCACAGCGGAACTCCAGTCTGCTCATGATTGTCAGTAGATTTTTACGTGCCGAGTTGCCGGCCCTGACACACAACCTTCAACGAAGGTACGCCCATTCATGCATGTCTCCACACAGAAGACACTCTAGCTGAGAATCGAACAGGACAATGTCTTACTGTGAGGTGACAACGCTACCGCAGCACCAAATTTCCTGTATATATATATATATATATATATATATATATATATATATATATTTTTTTTTTTTTAAGTGGCTTTGCTTTTCTCTGCCTCCATCATAGGTTCATAGGTAGGTACTAGGCTATCGGCCCAAGGGCCTAAGTAAGCCTAGCCAACAAGATTCCCTGGCTTATGCCACCCAAGAAAGTTATTTTCCTGTGCCACTGTCTAGCAGAGCTTCAGAAGTGATCCCCTGGGTGTATTTCCTATTTCCCATCCACTCATCAAGATTTTTCTTGAAGAGTGCTAATGAGGATCTTTGCTTGACATAGATGGGTAGCTTGTTCCAGAGTATGGGAAGTCTCTGGGACAGGAATCTATCCCTCGAGCATGTCCTGTTTATTGTGGTGACCAGGTTTAGGTCCCTAGAACATGTAGCTCGGAGGGATTGGGATTTCTTTAGGTGTAGCATGTCCAACAGCTCTGGGTTTGACATAGCTTTATATGTTAGGCAGAGATCACCTCAGAGTAGGTGATATGCTACGGAGTAAAGCTGGAGTTTTTTGAGATGGTCAGTGTAGGGCATACGTTTGAGGCTAGTAATCCTCTTTATGAGGAACTTCTGTGGCCTTTCCAGCTGCTGCAGATGTCTTGTGAGGTACATTCCAAAAGGGGCGTTATACTCTATAATGGGTCTGAGTGTTGAGTAGAGGGGAACAATGACCTCTTTTTCCTGGATGAGAACCTTTTTGTGATGAGGTGTGCCACATAGGAGGACTTCCTGACTACTGTGGCGATGTGATTATCAAAGGAGAGACTACTGTCCACCTGGGTCCCAAGGTCTCTTATCACACATTTTGTGTTCGGTAGACTGCTGCCTGTGTGGTAGTTAATGGGTACAGAGTTTTTACCAAAGGGGATGACAATGCACTTTTGGGCATTGAGCTTGAGGCCATGGCTCTGACATCAGGCATCTGTCTCATTGAGGCCCTTCTGTAGGATGTCCGCATCATTTGGGGATTCGACTATGACTCCTAGTTTGCAGTCGTCTGTGAACTTCGTTAGCCAGAGGCCTGCTGTGTTAGCCTGTACTTCAGAGAAGTAGATACCAAACAGGAGAGGTCCCAGGACTGAGCCCTGTTGGTACTCCACTTGTCACTGGTTTGTAGTCAGATTTGGAGTGTGCAACTTTTACAGTGTGGATTCTGTCTGACCATAAGCAAATCACCCTTGACATCCACATCCCACCCCCACCCCCAGTAAGGAAACCTCCATAAAAAAACTTCTCCAAAGCCAACTTCATGCTACTTAAGTCAGAAGTGACAAACTTCATGGCACCCATGCAGAGGGGAGCGGAAAGTTCGACTGCTGAATCCTACCCTAAGGCACTGTACAAGCACATCCACTCATGCATGAATCATGCCATCCCAAATACAACCAAGATGCTCTCCTCCAAAAAAAGGAAGCCAATCTGGTGGTCCCCTGCCATAAACAAACTATACAACAGAAGGAAGAAACTGTTGCAGAAAAGAGGAAAATCCCAGGATGCAAAAAACTCCCTTACCAGCCTCAGTAAGAAGCTGAGATCCTTCATAAAATCCTCCAGAGCTAGTTACAAAAATAAAATTGCCAAAGATTCCAAGGACAACCACAAGACATTCTATAGTTGTCAGTAATCTAAGTGGCAATGCTTAGATCTGCTCTAAGCTACAACAGAATGGCATTAAATATATTGATCCCAAGGATATTGCCCATATCCAGGCAGATTGATTTAGTGCCAACTTCACCCCCCTCTCACCCATCTCAATACCAAAAGATAGCCAAATTCCGATAATCACGGCCACACAGGTAGAAACTGTACTCTCCAAAGCTAATAATACATCATCTATGGTACCAGATGACATTTGAGGCTTTGTACTACATGAACTACAAAATGAAGTGGCACCTCACCTAAGTGTCATGTTTAATCATAGCTTCCCTTTAGGCTTCGTGCCCACTGAGTGGCGCACAGCTACAGTTATCCCACTCCACAAGGGGGGATCCACCTTGGATCCCAGGAACTACCCTCCCATCATTCTGACGGGCCTGATCTGCAAGGGCATGGAACGTATTATCACGGAACATATAAACAAAGACATTGGCAACCTTCAGACACTGGACCCCACCCAGTTTAGGTTCGTGAAGGGCCGATCTTGTCTCCTGAACCTGATTGACTTCTTCATATCAGTCTCCAGAGCTGTGGACGAGGGTAAGGTGGTCCACACAGCCTATCTGGACCTTGCCAAGGCCTTCGACACCATCCCCCACTCTGGAATCATAGATAAACTTATTAAGCTGGGCATAAATCCCTATGTCACTCGATGGGTTGCCAGCTGGCTTACTGACAGAACCCAGACTGTAAAAGTTGCCGACTCCAAATCCAGCTCCAGACAAGTGACAAGTGGAGTACCTCAAGGTTCAGTCCTGGGAAAGTTCTTGTTTGGGATCTACTTCTTTGAAATACAGGCCAACACTAAGGGACTCTGGCTAACAAAGTTCGAAGATGACTGCAAACTGGGAGCCATTATTGAATCCCCAAATGATTTGGATATTCTACAAAAGGGCCTTCCAGAAACAGATGTTTGGTGCCAGAGCCATGGGCTCAAGCTTAATGCCAAGAAATGTATAGGTATCCTCTTTGGGCAAAACCATGTACCCATGAATTACCACATAGGTGGCAGTAAACTAAACACCAAAAGTGTGATGAGAGACTTAGGGACACAGGTGAACAGTGGTCTCACCTTTGATAACCACAACAGTCAGGAAATCCTTCTATGTGGCACACCACATCACTAAGGGCTTTTCATCCAGAAAAAAGGAGGTCATTGTCCCACTGTACTCCTCCCTCATTAGACCCATTATAGAGTACAATGCCCTGTTTGGTATGTACCTCACAAGATGTCTGCAACAGCTGGAAAGGCCGCAGAAATACCTCACAGGCCTAAAACAAATGCCCTATGCTGACTGTCTAAAAAAACCTCCAGCTATACTCTGTGGCATATCGTCTACTCAGAGGCGATCGCTGCTTAACATACAAGGCCATGTCAAACCCTGAGCTGTTGGACATGCTCCACTTAAAGAAATCTCAATCCCTCAGAGCCACACGCTCCAGGGATCTAAACCTTGTCATCACAATGAGCAAAACATGCTGGAGGGATAGGTTCCTGACCCAGAGACTCCCCATACTCTGGAATAGACTGCCCATTCATGTCAAGCAGAGCGCCTCCTTGGCTCTCTTCAAAAGGAACCTTGACGATTGGATGGAAGATGGTAAATTCACCCCGGGGATCATGTCAGTCACCCTGCTAGACAGGGGTCCAGGGTAGTAAATATTGTGGTAAGAAATATCTGGGGAATTGTTTGGCTAGGCTTGTATAGGCCCTAGGGCTGATAGCCTTGTACCATCCTATGAACCATTTTGTGACTTGGAGATTTATACCTAGTTTAGTGAGCCTAGCTATCATTCCAGAATGAGAGATGGTGTAGAAAGCCTTGGCGAGGTCAAGATAGGCTGTGTGAACCATCTTACCCTCGTCTACACCTTTGATGACTGCCTCAAAGAAGTCGATCAGGTTCAGGAGGCATGATCTGCCTTTCACAAACCCGAACTGGGTGGGGTCCACAGTTTGGAGGTTACCAATTTGTTTGAGTTCCATGAACATATGTTCCATGGCCTTGCAGACCAGGCTCGTCAGGCTAATAGGGCAATAGTTCCCGGGATGAGTGGTGCTATCTGCGTAGTTGTGATTACAGGGACTCTGCATTCTTCTTGTATAGATGTGGGCACTTTAGGGGGTGAGAGGGGGGTAAAGTTAGTATTGAACCTATCTGCCAGGATGTTGGCAATATCAGTTGGTTCTGTAATTTTCATGCCGTTATGCTGTAACTCCTAGCAGATCTGGGTGTTGTTATTGAGATTCTTGACATAGCTATAGAATACTTTGTGGTTGTCTTTAGAATCAGTGGTGATTTTGTTTTCTTAGCTAGCTTTGGAGGATCTTATAAGGGATCTCAGCTTCTTACTGAGGCTTACAGGGAGCTCCTCCACTCATAGGATTTTACTCTTTTTTGCAACAGTTTCTTCCTTCTGTTGTACAGTTTGTTTATGGCAGGGGACCACAAGATTGGCTTTCTTTTTTGCATGATAGCGTCTTGGTTCAGTTTGGGATAGCACGGTCCATGCACTCATGTAAGTGCTTATAGAGTGCATTTGTGTAGGATTCAGCAGTCTTAACTGTATTGTCCATCTGCATGGGTGTCATGAAGTTCCCCACTTCTGTCTTAAGACGCATGAAGTTGGCTTTGGAGAAATTTTTACCGTGATTTCCTTAATGGGGTGTGGGGGCAGGATGTGGATATCTAGGGTGATTAGCATATGGTCGGATCAGACCGAGGAGTTGACTTCATGTGTGGAACACCAGTCACTCATGCTCGTAGTGACTAGGTTTAGGATATTGTAGCCCCTAGTGGTGGTGTGGATAAGTTGATCCAGTGCATTGGAATTTATGAATTCCAGAAAGTGTTGAGTAAAGGAGTTGGTACATGAGTAGTTTACCCAGTTAATGGTGGGGTAGTTGAAATCGCCCATTATTAGGGTGTTTGGTTGAACCGTAATATTTTCCAGTATTTCAAGAAAAGAGGGAGTGGGGATCTGTAGCAAGCTACAATTTGGATTGCAGTTTTGCACAGAGTTAGTTACACTTGGATAACCTCAAATGCATTATGCTGAGCAACTAGCCTGGAAGTGCGGACATCCTTAATGAATATGGACACACCTCCACCTTTGGTGTTCCGGTCATATTTCAGCACTTGTTTATTGACTTTTGTTCATACAATGACTTGGTTTTGATAAGCCTTCAACTCTGTCCAATTTACTTCGGTACTACTTTCTTTGTGGATTTTGCCAGTTTGTTAGCTTACAAGCCCTAAAGATTACCGTTGTGTTTAATACTTTAGGACTTAATGTTGTGGATGCACACACACACACACACACACACACACACACACACACTTTACTATAAATGAGCAATCTTTGAATCACCTGCTTTTGCTCCCACCCAATTACCACAACTGCCAAAAAGTTCATGCAGGCATCCTGAGCTACCTTTCAGGTAGAATTGTCACATCTTTGGTAAGTGGGGCTCACAAGCCTTCGATTTCCTCCAGTTCACGGTCACTATAACCCTGTCCTGATGGTTCACAGCATCTGATATTCATCAGTGCCAGTAGGATAATGGGAAGTCCCACACATCATAGGTTCATATGTAGGTACTAGGCTATCTGCCCAAAGGCATTTATAAGCCTAGCCGGAATGTATTGCTTTCGCTGCCCTCTTAGATTAGTTCCCTGTGCCTCTGTCCAGCAGAGCCATTGAAGTGAACCCAGGGTAAACTTCCTGTTTCCCATCCACTCGTCAAGGTTTCTCTTGAAGAGGGTTAGCGAGGAGCTCTGCCTAATGTGGATTGGAATCTTGTTCCAGAGCATGGAAAGTCTCTGGGACAGGAATCTATCCCTCCAGCACGTCCTGCTTGAGGGGATATAGTTTTCTTTAGGTGGAGCATGTCCATCAATTCTGGGTTGGACATGGCCTTGTACGTCAGCCAGAGATCACCTCTAAGTAGGCGGTATGCAGCCGAGTACAGCTGGAGTTTCTTCAGTTGAGCTGCATAGGGCATCTGCTTGAGGCCAGTGATCATCTTGGTGAGGTACTTCTGTGGTCTTTCCAGTTGTTGCATGTCTTGTAAGGTACATCCCAAGTGGGGCATTGTACTCTATGATGGGTCTGATGAGCGATGTGTAGAGGGGCACAATGACCTCTTTCGATCTGGATGCAAACCCTTTTGTGATTAGGTGGGCCACATAGACGGATTTTCTAACCACTTTGGCAATGTGATTATCAAAGGAGAGGTTACTCTCTACTTGTATCCCCAGATCCCTTATTACATCTTCCATATTTAAGGGGCTACCACCTATGTGGTAGTTTGTGGGTACTTTGTTTTTTCCAAAGGGGATGACTATGCACGTTTTGGCATTTAGCTTGAGGCCATGGTTTTGACACCAGGTATCTGTTTCAGCGAGACCCTTTTGGAGGATGTCTGTGTCAGCTGGAGAGTCAATTATAGCCTATAGTTTGCAGTGGTCTGCGAACCTGGTCAGCCATAGCCCTCCAGTGCTTGCCTGTACCTCTGAGAAGTATATGCTGAACAGGAGGGGTCCTAGGACTGAGCCCTGGGGAATGCCATTTTTAGCCAGTTTAGAGTCGGACCTAGCTCCCGCAACTCTTACCATGTGGGTTCTGTCCGCACCATCTTGTGACGTAGGGGTTTATGTTTAGGCTGGTGAGCTTGTCTATAATACCTGAGTGGAGAATGGTGTTGAGGGCCTTTGCGAGGTCCAGGTAACTGTGTGGACCACCTTTCCCTCGTCTATAGCCTTGGTAACTGTCTCAAAGATGTCCACCAGGTTTAGGAGGCATGATCCAGCCTTAACAAGGCCGAACTGGATAGGGTCCACTGTTTGGAGGTTCCCATTGTCTCTGTTAATGAGATCCGTGATGATGCGCTCCATAGCTTTGCAGACCAAGCTAGTCAGGCTTATAGGGCAATAGTTCCCGGGGTCCATTGCGGCTCCACCTTTGTGGAGCAGAATAACAGCTGCTGTGCACCACTCTGTGGGCACATAGCATGTGGAGAGGCTGAGTTTAAACAGTGTGTTTAAGTGAGGGGGTTAGTTCATCTTTGAGCTCGTGTAGGACGCATCCTGGGACACCGTCCGGTCCCATTGATGCTGTCTTTCTGGCTTTGGACAGGGCTGTTTTAACCTGAGTGTCTGTGATTTCAGGGGCACTACATTCTTCTGGTATAGTTATGGGCCCTTTTGGGGTGAGAGGATGGTGGTTTGCACTGAACCTGTCTGCCAGGATGTTGGCTATATCGGTCGGTTCAGTGTATTTTGTGCCATTCTGCACTAACTCCAAGCAGATCTGAGAATTGCCACTTAGATTCTTGTCTCTCTTGGTTAGGAGTGAGGTTTTTTTTATAGAACTTTGGCCATCTATCCAGGTAACATGGTGCACATATGCTGTTCCATTTGCCCTTAAAATTTCGGGTTTGCTTTTCCTCTCTCTCTCACAGAGAGACAGACACTCACTCACTCTCGCTCTTACACAGCCTGCTCCCAGGAGAAATAATGCTCCTGTGCAGTGTGTCTAGCCCCTATGTGTGTTGGACAGACGTCAAGCAGATGCTTTCTCCTAGCCCTGCACTCGAGTGGTACTTTGAGAAGTACAGCTTCTGTACCTGCCTGACCTGCTATTTAAATATTGACTTAAAAAACTCTTGAATGCCTGTTTTTATTACTAGCTTTTTGTTTTCATAGGAACTAAACCAGACTTTGACTCTTCAGTTATATTTCGTATTTGAAATATTTTCAGAAATATAAGGGCATTCATTTTCTTTTGAAAGACTGGCTATATATTTACCTAAAAATCTTTGTAGTACAAGGATATGTGTATGCGTCACTACTTAATAATACTTCTGTATTATGTTCTTTATCGCTGATATTTTATTTTCTGTATTTTCATGAAGCCTAGGGCAACAACTACGGTGACTAAAGAACAGGAAAGATCTGGCTCAAATTTGCAAAACATTCAGGGGAGATACAGTCAGCTGTCTGCATAAATATCTGTGGAGCTGAGAAACTATTTGCATAATCACGTATGTTCTTTTTAGATAGTGTTCATAAAAAGATAGTAATTCCCACAAGATAAGTCAGAGGTTAACTAGTATACGGCACTTTTTATAGTGCTGACTGCCTATCATATTTTATTATTTACTGAAAGTAAATCATTAAACATAGTAGGTATGTAAGATAGTGCTGACCACAGCCCATGTGGGTTGGAGGAGAAAAAAAGACTACTTAAAATTACGTAAAGAGTGGGAGCCCACACATAAGACCTGTTCCATGCTGGCTGGAGTGGTTGTGGAGTTACCTGCAATAGTCATCTGAATAGAGTAGTTAAAACTATATGATGTTACTGCACAGGATGGTCTGTGAATGTGAAAACAGTGTGCTGCTGAAATGCTAATAGAGCAACTTAACACATTAACTGAAGGCAGCAAAAGGGGAAGGTACTTGGATTTCTTCTGTCAATAAGCACTTTTCTGAGTTTGGAGCCTCATTTCCCGGAGACAGAAGATGAGGAGGTCCTTCCAGGTATTCTGTCAGGTGCATCTCCTGGGAGTGTGAAGCAGATAGTTGCTGAAGATCTGTATAGTGTATTATTGCGTGGTGACTGTTCCTTACTGTCCTGTCACAAATTTGCATGCCTTGTGGATTGCAGAGCTGTGTTATGCTTCGCCTGATATCAGCAGATGAAGGCAGATGTTCTTCGTGTTTCACTGTTGCAGTCATCACATTTGAGTTATCTGCTTGCAGTAGCCCGCAGTTGGCCTTATTAACAAAGTCTTGGGTCCTGCATCGGTTGCTGTCTCTTCTTCCATGACGTTAGGTAGTCAGGGGTATAAAACATGCAGCTGATGCCATTACGTCAGTCTTTCTTGCCATGCGGTGCCCAAAGCAGAAGTGCCAGTCAGCCGACTCCTGAAATTTTTGTTTTCGAGTTTCAGAACCGAAGTCTTCATCTTAAAGCTAAGTACCCCGTTGCGGAAACTTTTTCTTGCTCTAAACCGATGTCAGTAAAAGTAAATAATTGCATTTCTTGTGGAAAGCAAATACCTCAGATTTTCATTCGTACTGTATTCCTTGCCTAGGCCCTGACCACGACGTACCTTGCTGTCGGTTTTGTGCCTTATTTAAACAACAAACTATCCGTCGTCGGTATATTTTCGCTTTTAAATATTTTGGTGCTTGGTTCAATTATCCAGATATGTCTTTGGTAAGCCATCCTACTACCGACATTCTGAAAAAACGCAAAGATAAAGACAGAGACAGGCCGCCTAGGTCCAAAGCTGCCACTAACGCTTCTCCTAAGCCAGTCACCAGTTCGCCGGTACTCAGTGAGGAGATTTTGCAGCCCCTGATGCCCATTACTTCAGTTTTGCAGGCCTCTACTGAGACCCATTCGGAGTCCTGTATGCCGCGAGATATTTTAACTGTGGAACCTGCGGATGTCTCTACCTTGGATGGGTCCGGAGCCACTGTGCAGGCACTGGCTTCTGAGGGTGTATTCAGGCTTACTGACTTGCATATTAAACCAATGCCATCTTCTTCTTCTTCAAGGCCTAAAACTCGAACCATGCCTAGAAAACCGATGCCCAGACCACATAGTCAGGCCTCTGTGCCTAAAAAACAAATGATACGAATGACTGAAGACCTTATTACTTTAATCAGGAGAAGCCAGCCTAAGAGATCTAGGACTAAGTTTGCTTATGATACTTCTGACCAGGATTCTGAAATTTCTGTTTCCACTGATGACCAGGATTTACCGTTATCTACCTATGAGGATTCTGATGCTGAGGACTCTGTTCCCTCTGCCCCCCCCCCCCCCGAGGATTTCTCTTTTGGTGAAACCGTGTATACTCTTAGGGAGCATTTTCGTTGGGAAAGTCAGGATTTCTCTGATTCTAAAAAGAGGCTTAGGGATTTTTTACTCCTGCCTCAGCACAGGCCTTTAGCTGTACCTCCTGTACTAGACTTTGTTGATGATGCCTTTTCGGAATCTAGCTTGGCCCCTGACTCTTTACCTCCTGCTCCCAGAAAACCTGATAGATATTACAGGGTTCCTGACTCTCACAAGTTCCTTTTCAAAAATCCTACTGCGGATCCTGAGACCATTTCACAGGGACCCAAGGGCATTAAAGCTACTACTGCCAAACATCCTACCCCCTCTGATAGAGACTCCAGGGTGCTGGATAGATTGGGTAGGAAGGTATACACTTCTGCAACCTTGGCCATTAGGGGCTTAAACTGCCAGTTTCATATGCTAAAATATCGACCGCATATTATTGGATTGCTTAAACAGAAAATGATGTTGATTCCTGATTGTGCTGAAAATAAGGATTTACAGGATTTAATGCATTCTGCTGAACAGGTTGGAAAACATACTTTGCAATGTGGTTTTGATTCATTAGAGGCATCTTGCAGGGCTGCTGTCACTGCGTCTGTACTTAGAAGGCATGCTTGGCTTAAGGAGTAATCCTTGCCAGATCATGTTAAAGCTAAATTACTGGATGCTCCCTTAAATCAGGACCGCCTTTTTGGCAACAAGGCAGAAGAAGTTCTTAAAAAGATGGAGGAAAAAGCTAAATCTATGCAAACTGTTAAAGATTTCTTACAAGTACAACCGCCAAGATTTAGTAGGCATTGGCCCTCTAAGAATTGGCTCTTTTCTGCCTTTTCCAGGCCTTCTCAGTCCAAATCCAGATCCAGCAGAGCGCCCAGGCTTCTGTCCCAAGGTACGCACAGGACTAAGC
Source organism: Protopterus annectens (assembly GCF_019279795.1). Taxonomy (NCBI): domain Eukaryota; kingdom Metazoa; phylum Chordata; order Ceratodontiformes; family Protopteridae; genus Protopterus; species Protopterus annectens. The sequence continues at coordinate 916,589,237 of NC_056746.1, read as the reverse complement.
AGTGGGGGGCCCCCACTTCCAAATCTGTGAGTAGTAAAACTCCCCCCTATGGTAAACTGTCTCAATGACTTAACTTTAAAACTTCTCAACTGACTGCCACTTTTGGGGGGGAAGATTGCTCTACATGCAAAAAACTGGGAGCTCATTACCCAGGACAAGTGGGTTTTAAATATAGTTTCCCAAGGATACAGATTTCACTTCCACATGTTACCAACCCCAAACGATTGGCCAGGCAGACCCCTACCCTGTTGCCTCAGCAGGAGAACCAGATTCTGCACCCTCAGCTTCAAACCCTGAACCTAACAGCCTGGCTAATTACCTAATCTATACTTTACCGTCCCTCAGTAAACCAGTGATGGATATCATTTTAGAGGAAGGAGGTCTAGTACTAGAAAATCTTATGCTGAAAAATGGAAAAGATTCTGTGCGTGGAACCAATCTCAAGGAATGAGCACAGCAGCGCCCAACTTACCTCAGATTTTCCAATACTTAACTGAGATGCTTCACAAGGGCCTTTCTTTTTCCTCTATCAAAATTCACACCTCAGCCATTTCAGCACATTATAACACAGAACCTCCCCTCTTCTCTCATCCACTGCCCATGCAGTTCCTCAGAGGGGGCCAAAAATGTAAGACCACCCAGGAGAACCCCAACTCCATCCTGGGACCTTAACTTTGTATTGGAAAAACTCACTCTTCCTCTGTTCGAGCCAGTTGCTAGTACAGATTTAAAATCCTTTCTTGGAAAACAGCCTTCCTTTTAGCAATCACTTCAGCAAGAAGGGTATCTGAATTACAAGCTCTTATAGCAGTGGAGCCTTTCATCATCTTTCATGCGGACAGGGTGTCCCTCAGAACCAATTCCTCCTTCATGTCCAAGGTGGTATCCAGTGTGATTCTTAATCAGTCCATTCATTTGCCAACCTTCTTTCCTAATCACAGAACAAGGGGGAACGGATACTGCACTCCTTAGATTTGCACAGACAACTTAGATTTTACTAGGACAGGACTAAACCTCAAAGGAAATCTGAACAACTGCTGGTGGCATTTGCTGCACGGGCAGAGGAGAAGGCTATTTCAAAGCAAACCATTTCTAAATGGATAGGCCATTGCATTCGTTTCTGCTATAAGCACCATGGAAAACCTATCCCACAGGGGATCAGACCTCGTTCAACCAGGGCTGCATCTACCTCTACAGCCTTTCTCAGAGGTGTCCCTACTAGGGACATCCTAGAAGCTGCTACCTGGAGTTCTGTACATACTTTCACCAAGCATTACCATTTGCCAATTTTCTCTAAATCCAGAGCTGGCTTTGCCACTGCAGTCTTGCAGGGCCTTATAGCTGGTCCTAATGCTATCTAAATTCCTCCTCCCATCCTTAGCTTTGGGAATCTACTCAAATGTGATGACTGCAACAATGAAATGCGAAGAACATAGTACAGTTGTGTACACTTACCATAAATGTAGATGTTCAAGTGTATTCACTGTTGCAGTCCTGGTTACCCTTCCTCCAGCCCCCTGCCTTTTTTTCTTTGGCTATACCTCTACTCTCCTCTACTATGTTTAAAAGCTTTTTGGTGTATTTGCTTTTTTATTGGAGGTATGTCCTTGTATGTATTTATATTTATTTTATTGTTTCCCATTATGGGGGCACCTGACATCTGGGACAAGAAAAATTGATGTAATGGCATCGGCTGTATGTTTTATACCCCTGACTACCTGACGTCATGGAAGAAGAGACAACAACCGACACAGGACACAAAACTTTGTTAATCAGGCCGACTGAGGGCTACTGCAAGCAGATGACCCAAATGTGATGACTGCAACAGTGAATACACTCGAATATCTACATATATGGTAAGTGTACACTACTGTACTTTCTCCCTGCAGTAAAATAAATGTTGTGATGTAGCATTGGCTCTCTGAGACATGTAGTAGTGAGTGCCCACTAAACATTGATTTGATGTTTATTTCCATAATAAACTCACATGGTGCAGTTATACACTTTGTTCCAAATGAAACCAAGGTACTTGAAGGAGATGTACTTTGCCTGGTTTATCTGAGAGTGATAACTTTGTGGAAGATTTTGATGCGACTCTTTAGGTCCCTTCTTCTAGAAAGGAAGATTTTCTATATTTATGAAAAATTGAGTAAAGTTTTAAGCTCTTTAAAAATGATGTGAAGTCATTATTGTGTCATTTAGGGAGGGATATAGAAGGAGAGTAACATTAGCATACTAGATGTTTTCTGTCCCCAAGTGTCCTGCCCTCATGCAGGTGTGTACAAACCAAGCATTGACATTTAAAATGACACTGAATGGATTAGCCTACATACAGCGCTTGGGCCTCTGGCTTTGCTAGTCTCCTACTATGGTAATCTGGTGAGCCTGATGATGATGCCACATCAGGAAAACTGATTTAGCAGAAATAGTCAAATGATGGGCTGTATCATGCATAAAGAAAAGGAGCTTATGAGATCTCATCGGTCTGTCCTAAGCATGTTTTGGCAAGAGCAATGTCAAAAGAATATATCTTTTGATTTCCTAATCAGCTTTCTTAGATTTTTTTTTTCCCTTTGAAGTATGTTTTTCACCCTAGAAACCCCGACTGGACAACATAATGCTCCAGCATAGATTAACCTTTCTTAGTACTTACTAGCTTGCAGGAGGAATTCTTTTTCCTTAGGGACTTTGTATTTCGGCATCCTGTGTTTAAGACTGAGGGCACAAAGTGTTTTTCTGGCTCCTTAAAAGACAACCTTTTCGAGATGGCTTTCACCCCCCAACAAAATCATCTCAAGACAAGCTAGGGAAGGCTTGATGGTGTGCAGACGTGGAAGTAAACCGCACATAGGGAAAAAGTGAGAATAAGCTGACACTTGCAAGCCCACTCCTGTTGTGTCCTGGAAACTGACAAGTTTGAAATCAATTTAGTGTCTAAAAAAGCGCAGTCATACTTAATTCTGAATGATCAGAAACATTCATTGCTCACACGTGTTTTGATGGCACACTAAAAATATTATTAAAAATGGCTGTCGCAGTGCAGTGTAAAGGCCACTGCAGTAGTCTAACTTGGATTAGCTGATGGGAATCTAGCACATTTGCAGCAGTGCAGAATTTTGTGCGTCTCTCATGCCAGTTCATATAACTCGTATTTCATGTGATCTGCTGTGTCTTCCATTTGTTTCACGGAGTGTTTTTAAAATTTTGACAGCTCCCTTCAAGGCCCCCTCCGGGACCTGGATCCTCTTTTTTTAAAGGACTTGCTGTATGTCCTCCTATGCCCTGGCTGGACATCTTCTGTCATCAGGTGAGGGACCCATTTGAATACTTCAGGTGGGCTGTTCTTTCCCTACCTTGATCTGATCTTTGGAAATGGCTGCTGCCCCAGATTCAGGCATGCAATTCTTAGGCCTCCTTTAGCAGACCTTTGAAATGCTATTTTTCAGAAGAGTTTATTTTAATTCTGTCAGAGGCACTTCTGCATATAGGCATGGTAATTTTTACTTAATTGATGATGCATGTTCTGCTGTGCTAGTATTCTTTAAAACCTGCTGTACTGGTATCATTTTGATGTAATGTTTTTATATATACAATGTCTGTTTTATGTAGAAGAAAAGCAGGATGGTTCTGTCCTTGTTAGTCTCTGGCATACCTGTTGCCTAGCTTTTCAGTATACAGGTTGCTTGTTTTGTAAAGCCATAAATCCATTGTTCAAAAGGGCGGTGGGTGAAAATGCAGCCTTGACAGTGGAAGTAACTTTCTGGTAACTGACTACAAAGTGTAGGAACATGCAGGGCAAAAGGTGGTTTTGAGAAGAAAATAAGCTGACTGTGGTAAAACTGAAGACTGATGATGTTCTTCGTGTTTCACTGTTGCAGTCATCACACTCTGGTTATCCTTCCAGGGGTAGCCCTCAGTCGGCCCGAATACCAGAGGCTTAGTATTTCTGTGTCGGTTAACTGTCGTTCCAGGACTAAAGTTAGGTTATCAGTGGTATAAAATAAGACAGTCAACTCCATTACATCAGTCTTTCTTGCCAAGGAGCCCAAAGCAGAAGCAGTTTTCACGAGTGCCGGTCGGTCGCTACCAGAGTTTCGTTTCCGAATTAAAGTTGAAGTCTTCTAGAGCTAAGTACCCCATTGGGGATCCTTTTTTCTTGCTCTAACTGATGTCAGAAAAAGTTAACAATTGTCTCACCTTTGGAAAGCAAATACCACACCGAGACTTCCATTCTTACTGTGTCACCTGTTTAGGCCATACCACAACGTCCCTCTCTGTCGCTTTTGTGCTTTGTTCAACGCCAAAACTATACGTCATCAGGCCCACAGATGCATCGGATTATGCTTGGGGTGCATACCTGGACGGCAGGTGCATTCAGGACCATTGGAGCCCAAATCAAATACATCTGCACATCAACCAAAAAGAGATGCTAGCTGTTCAGCATGCTCTGACAGCTTTAAGACCCCCTACTCTCCCCGGGGCTTCTAGTGATCAAGACAAGACAACACCACAGTGATGTGGTATATCAACAAGCAGGGAGGAACTCTCTCTTATCCTCTCTGCAGGCTCACCATGACCCTTTGGCACACTGCTTCAGCCATGCAAATTCACCTGCTAGCACAATTCCTGCCAGGCTCCCAGAACTCTCTGGCAGGCAACTTAAGCAGAAACCTGCTAGACCCACACAAGTGGCAGCTAGACCACATAACCTTCAACCTTGTAACCCAGAAATGGGGCACCCTGAAGGTGGACCTCTTTGTCTCCCACAAAAGTCACCAGCTCAGCAAATTCTGCACCAGGGAACCTCACAGCAAGGCCTGAAAAGTGGATGCTTTATCCTTCCAATGGGTGAACCTCTCAATCTATGCATTTCCCCCACTACCACTAATTTCAAGGGTACTGCTCAAAATAAGGGAGGAAAAACCAAGGGCAATCTTGATTGCCCCAGACTGGCCACACAAGCACTGGTGCCCACTGCTGCACAGTGTATCACCCCTGCCACCATGGCACCTACCTCAGATCCCAACACTCCTGACCCAGAAGAATGGAGAATTCATGCATCCACAATTGCAGACCCTGAACCTGGCAGCCTGGCTTATTCCCTGACCTTTCCTCCAGCTGCCAGCCTAAACAAACAAGTCCTGGATATTGTATGTGAGGCCAGATGCCCCAGCACTAGAAAATTGTATGCTCCTATGTTGACAAGTGGAAAAGGTATTGCACCTGGATCCAGGCTAAAGGAGCTGAAACAGCACAGCCCTCCTTGCCTCTCATCCTGGATTACTTAGCCTTTTCTTCTCTTCTTTTAAAATTCATGCCTCCGTCATCTCTGCTCATTACAGAACAGAGCCACCTCTCTTCACTCACCCTCTCATCAAACAGTTCCTAAGAAGGGCTAACAATTTAAGGCCACCCAGAAGAGCTCCTGCCCCAGCTTGGGACTTTAACTTTGTGTTGGAAAAGCTCACAGTACCCCCCCTTTGAGCCTGCAGCTTCAGCTGAGTTAAAATTCCTCTCTCGGAAAGCAGCCTTGCTTCTGGCCATCACTTCAGCTAGAAGAGTTTCAGAGCTACAAGCACTCATGGCTGTAGAGCCCTTCATAATTTTCCATGCTGACAGGGTCTCCCTCAGGACTAACGTAACTTTCATGCCTAAAGTGGTGTCCAGTGTGGCTCTCAACCAATCAGTTCATTTGCCCACCTTTTTCCCTAACCCACAAAGCAAGGTGGTAAGAATTCTGCATTCTCTAGATGTGCACAGACAGCTTAGATTCTACCTGGATAGGACTAAATCTTTTAGGAAAACTGACCAATTGCTAGTCAGCTTTGCAGCAGGGGCAGAGGGCAAGGCCATATCCAAACAAACAATCTCCAAATGGATAGCACACTGCATCCATTTCTGCTACAAACACCATGGGAAACTGCCCCCTAAGGGGGTGAGGACACATTCCACCAGGGCAACCTCCACCTCTGCAGCTTTCCTCAGAGGGTCTTCTACCAGGGACATCCTGGAGGCTGCAACATGGACTTCTGTTCATACCTTCATCAAGCATTACCCCCTGTCTATCTTCTCCAAATCCAGGGCAGGCTTTGCAACTGCAGTCTTGCAGGGCATCCTAGCCAGCCTCCAGTCTTCTTGACTGCCTCCACCCTTTTCTTCAGCTTTGGGAATCAACCCGTGTGTGATAACTGCAACAGTGAAACATGAAGAACATAGTACATTTCTGTGCACTTACCACTTATCATAAATGTAGATGTTCGAGTGTATTCACTGTTGCAGTCCTGCTTTCCCACCCTCCATCCCCCTTGGCGCTCTCTCTCTCTCTCTCTTCCTCACTCCTTACAGGGGATTTTTGTTATTTACTTTTTACTGGTGATGTTCTTCCACCATAACCTAACTCCCTAGGGGCTCCTGACAGTTGGGGCAAGAAAAACTGATGTAATGGCGTCGGCTGCCTGATTTTATACCACTGATGACTTGACGTCAGTCCTGGAGCGACAGCAACCCGACACAAAAATACTAAGCCTCTGGTATTCGGGCTGACTGAGGGCTACCCCTGGCAGGATAACCCAAGTGTGATGACTGCAACAGTGAATACAGAACATCTACATAGGTAAGTGTGCACAACTGTACTTTTTCCTCTCTCCTTCTTGATTGTTTGTACTTGCATGTGTGTGTGTCTTCTGTCAGGGAGTTAAAGGGAGGAGACTTGCTTTATTGCCACACCACAAATGTCACCTTTGTTGCCATGCAGCAAACTTCTGTTTACGTGTATAATATATTACTAACAGCATATTGCATAAGGTGTCGAGTGACTAGCCTTCCTGTGGAATTTGTGAATGATCTCAATAAAGCAATGCATTGCCTTCATGCAGTTCTTTTTGCACAATGTCCTTTAGCATATACTGTTTGATTTTCAGAAGTCCAATAATTTTTGTAAGTTGCAGTGTATTAAGTCAAAGGTTGGCCCTAAACTGTGTTCTGTTTGTAATAAAAATGTAAAAGGACCCTTATTTTCCACACATGACAGTATTGTTTTAAAACAGGATGGAGTACTATTGGAAGTGATCCTGAGACTTTACTTGCATGTTAGTATCCTTTTGGGACCGATTGGAATGGTGATCTAGCTCATGGAACCTTGATGAGTGGATGGGTAACAGAAAGTTCACACCGGGGATCACACCAACAGCACTACTAGATAGGGGCCAAAGGTACTAGCCGCTAGTACAAGGGTCTAGGGAACTACTAAAGGGGCGGTGAATACCACACAACTTGGCTGGGCTAATATATGCCTTCGGGCAGATAGCTCAGTACCAACCTATGAAGACTGATTTTGTTGGCATAAATTTTGTTAAATTCTCTGCCAGTGAGTTGGGAAGTTGGCCTCTTCTGTTTATTTTACCACTTCTCTTTTGGCAGCAACTTAACCTAAATGATGTTTCAGTTTGCTGTTCTTGTCTTCGTAATTTGGGACGATGTCCTTCAAGGATGCATCTGCAGTCCTTACAAATGGGTTGTCCTGTCGTCAGGCAGCCCTTCGGTCGGCCGGATTCCAAAGTCTGGGTCTGGCCTCGGCTGGTGTCACACTTCACCCGACGTCATAGCTGCAGTTCTTCGGGTATAAAGGCATCAGCCGACGCCATTTTCCTCAGTCTTTCTTGCTGCGTGGCGCCCGAAGCAGAAGCTGTTCGCAAGTGGCGGTCGGTCAGAACCAGAGATTACTACTACCGAATACTACTTCGAAGACTTCTAAAAAGCTAAGTACCCCGTTCGGCTGCCTCAGCCGATGTCAGAAAAAGTGAATAATTGTTTAACTTGTGGGAAACAAATACCTCATAAAGATTTCCACTCTTACTGCTTACCTTGTTTAGGCCCAGACCACGAAGTCGCAGCTTGTCTAGCCTGTGGTTCTTTTAACCGACGGACGCTTAGACGTCGGTCTGAATTTGCTGAGCATTTTTTTGGCACTGATTTTGCTTATATTATGCTGTCGGATCCTCCGACTTCACAAATATCCAAAAAACGCAAGGAAAAGGACCGACACTCGCGGTCCGTGGTTTTGGCCGAAACCGCGGTTAAGCCAACCGCGAGTGTCTCGGTTTCGGCTGAAACCGAGCAAGCGGTTCTTCCTTCAGCCGAAAACATGCCTTCTACCGAGGCCTCTTCAAACCTGGTGGAATCGGCTTCTGAAATCCAACCTGCGGTTTTGGTTTCTCAGGAATTATCTGACACTATTCCCTTGGATATCTCAACTCCTGCACGTGGAGCTGCTAGGCCTCCTGCAGCCATGTCCATTAAGGCCCTTGCTAGGGCTAAAGCAGCTAAAGCTACAAAATCTGTGCCTGTTAAGACCCCTTCTCACAGGCCCAGCTCCAGTTCCCAAATGCTTTCCTTGGCAGAGGATCTTATTTCTTTAATCCGGGGATCCCAACCTCATCCAGTCAGGGCCTCTCATCCACCTGCAGAGAAGAGGCCTAGAGCAGAGCCCCCTGAGCCAGTGTCCACAGATGATTCCTCTGATGATTCAGAAAATACAGACCCTCCAGAGGCTCCTTCTTCCCCTTACGAAGACTCTGATGCTGAAGAGTCCATCCCTTCTGCCTCTCCACCTGAGGAATTTTCCTTTGGGGAAACCTTACATGCTATGAGGGAACAATTTCAGTGGCAGGGCCAAGATTTTTCAGACTCCAGAAAAAGGCTTAGAACCTTTTTGCATTTACCACAACATAGGCCTTTAGCTATACCTCCAGTTCTTTCTGTTGTAGATGATGCATTTAATGATGCTTGTACTGCTCCTGATTCATTACCTCCGGCCCCTGCTAAGCCCGATAGGTACTACAGGGTCCCGGACACGCATCACCATTTATACAAGGCTCCTTTTGCAGATCCCGAGACTATCTCCCAGGGGCCTAAGGCTGTAGCAACTACCTCTGCTAAAAATCCCCTCCCCTCTGAAAGGGAATCCAGGTCCTTAGAGAGATGGGGTAAAAAAGTTTACACTTCTGCTACTCTGTCAGCTAGGGCCTTGAACTGTCAATTTCATATGATCCAATATCAAGAATTTATGCTTGACCAGTTAACTAAAAAATGTCCTCTGATGAACCTTTTGATAAGAAGTATGTTCAGGAAATGGTACATAACATTCAGCAAGTTAGTAACCATTCTTTAAAATGCGGCTATGATGCACTGGAGGCTTCCTTTAGATCAGCCATGACTGGCACAGTTATCAGAAGGCATGCATGGTTGAAAGAGCAGGCCTTACCGGACCATGTCAAATCAAAACTGTTAGATGCTCCCATGGATAAGGCCAATTTATTTGGTTCTCCTGCACAACAGGTACTGAAGAAGATGGAGGAGAAGGCAAAATCTGTACAAACAGTGAAAGATTTCTTACAGGTCCAACCTCCAAGGTTTAGCAGGAATTGGCCCTCCAAAACTTGGTCCTTTCCAGACTCCTCTAAAGCACAGAGAGGCAGGAATAGGCGATCAGGAGGCAGAAACCAATCCAGGGGTGCCTACAGGGGACGCCAGTGGCAGGGTAACAACCAGCGAGGCACAGACACAGCCACCACCACTGCAACAGGACAATCACAGTGACTTGGCTCTGGCACCGCCTACCAGGGAACAACTAGCAGCACCCTTAGGCGGAAATCTAGCCTTATTCTCAATAAACTGGCATTACATCACAAGAGACAAGTGGATTTTACAGACAATAGACCAAGGCTACAGGTTCCACTTCCATACTCTACCAGGGAAGAGAGGAATGCCAAACCTACCGCCAAATCAAAAGACAGAAGCTCTAAAACAAATATCTCAATTATTAAAGATGAGAGCTGTGGAAAAGGTACCATCTATGGAGCAAGGAAAGGGATTTTACTCCAGACTCTTCCTGGTACCAAGAAAAGAGAACAAATGGAGGCCTATTCTCAACCTGTCCGCTTTAAATACATTCCTCATTGTTCCAAAATTCAAAATGCTGACTCTACAGCAGCTTCTTCCCATGCTGGGCAAGGAGTCTTGGCTGGTAACTCTAGATCTCAAGGAGGCATACCTGCACGTCCCCATACGACCAAATTGCAGAAGATACCTCAGATTTCTTGCAGGATCAGAGCATTATCAATTCTCAGCATTGCCCTTTGGCTTATCTACTGCCCAGAGTGTTCACGAAATGCCTGGCATCAGTAATTGCTCATTGCAGGCTTCAAGGAATCCAAATTTACCCCTACCTGGACGACTGCCTGATACAAGCGGACAACAAAAACAAGCTAACAGAAGACTTACAAAGAGTCATTTGCCTGCTACAAGCCCTGGGATATACAGTCAATATAAAAAAGTCAAGGCTGATACCATCCCAAAGAATAACCTTCTTGGGTGCAGAGCTGGACACATCAAAGCAAATGGCATTCCTAACTGCAGAAAAGCAAGAGCAACTACCTCTCTACTTCTTGGCATTAACCAAGCAGAACCATCTAACAGCAAGAAAAGTACTGCAAGCCCTGGGCTTCATGGCATCCTGCATAATATTGGTCCCTCATGCCAGACTGCATATGAGAAAGCTACAGTGGTACCTAAAGAATTTATGGTCTCAACACAAGCACAGCCTAGAAACCAAAATTCCAATAATCCCATGCCTGAAGCAAGAGTTCCTATGGTGGGCGCAGGCCTGTCAATCAAACACAGGATTGCCCTTCTACAGCATTCAACCAAGCCAAACCATCACGACGGACGCATCAGACCTCGGTTGGGGGGCCCACATGCTGGACAAGTGCATACAAGGCTTATGGACTCAAGACCAGCTGCACCTACACATAAATCTAAAAGAAATGCTGGCAGTAAAATTGGCAATCCAGACATTCAGACCATTTCTCCGAGAAGGTCAGTTGATGATAAGGACAGACAACACCACAGTTATGTGGTACATCAACAAACAGGGAGGCACACATTCATACCCTCTATGCCGGATGGCACTGGACCTATGGAATGTGGCTCTGAGCTACAACATTCAGTTACAAGCAATTTGTGTACCAGGAAAAGAAAACATTCTAGCAGACATATTAAGCAGGACTACCACAGATGCCCACGAATGGATGTTGCATCCGGACATCTTCAAAGCCATTACAAGAAAATGGGGACTCCCAGAAATAGACTTATTTGCATCCCCACGCAATCACCAGCTAAAGAAATTCTGCACAAGGACGTACCACCCACTTGCTTGGAAGGTGGACTCCCTATCTTTCAGTTGGAAAACCTGACAGCATATGCATTCCCACCACTTCCTTTGATGCACAAGGTGCTATTGAAGATCAAAGAGGACCGTCCAAGGATCATTCTGATAGCTCCAGACTGGCCAAGGCAACATTGGTACCCATTACTAAGGAGCATGTCTCGGGAACAAATATGGACACTACCCCTGGTTCCATTGCTGTTAACACAGAACAACTACAACATCCTGCATCCAAGCCTGAAAACTCTGCAGCTGACTGCCTGGAACATTTCATAAGATCAGTTAACCCAAATTTATCACAATGGGTTAAAGACATTATCCTTGAGGCTCGCAGGCCCTCAACAAGGAAAAATTATGCAGCAAAATGGAAAATATATCTCATTTGGAGTACTGCAAAGGGAGAAGATGTGTCACTGGTAAACATAGCCAACATCCTGGAATACTTGGCAGAGCTCTTCCACACAGGCCTGTCCTATTCTTCCATCAAGATACATGCATCAGCAATTTCAGCAGAATACAGCTTGGATCCTCCTGTCTTCTCGCATCCTCTGCTCAGGCAGTTTCTGAGAGGAATTAAAAATGTAAAACCTCCTAGGAAACCACCATTGCCAGCATGGGACTTGAACTTTGTGCTAGAAAAATTGACACTTCCTCCTTTCGAACCAGCAGCAACAGCAGAATTACAATACTTATCATGGAAGACTGCTTTCCTGCTGGCAATCACTTCAGCAAGAAGGGTATCTGAACTTCAGGCATTAATGGCAGTACAACCCTTCCTGATCTTCCATCAAGATAGAGTGTCCATGAGAACAAATCCTACTTTTATGCCTAAGGTGGTATCCAGAGTATCTTTAAATCAGGCTATCCACCTACCTACATTCTTTCCCAACCCACAGAACAGGGGAGAAAGACTGTTGCATACCTTGGATGTACATAGACAGTTACGCTACTACCTGGACAGGACCAAGGGCAATAGAAAAACTGACCAGCTACTGGTAGCATATGCAACAGGAAGGGAAGGAAAAGCAATTTCAAAACAGACAATCTCCAAGTGGATAGGAAATTGCATTAGATTTTGTTATTCCTACCATGGAAAGAAAACTCCAGAGAACATCAGGCCTCACTCTACAAGGGCTACAGCCACTACCACAGCTTTCTTACGAGGAGTGGCTACCAAGGACATTATAGAGGCTGCTACTTGGACCTCCGTGCATACATTTGCCAAGCATTATAACTTACCCTTATACTCCAGATCCCGAGCAGGTTTTGCCACTGCTGTTTTGCAAGGGATCCTAACTACACCATAATCTCTTCTTTCCTCCTACCCCTAGTTTGGCTATGGTATTCTACCCATTTGTAAGGACTGCAGATGCATCCTTGAAGGACATAGTACAGTTTTGTACCTACCATAAATGTAGATGTCCGATAGGAATGCATCTGCAGTCAGGATTACCCACCCTTCCCCTCTGTGGTACTCCTAGGGTATTTGCCCATCTTATAGCTAGCTGGGGGGGATCTGTTATGGTGTATTTGTTTGTATATATGTACATACATGCTTATTTTTTGTGTTTGCTCTCTACAATTTGGAAACATTGGCATTTATCCAAATTTAGCCTTCCAAGAGGGCACCTGGCATCTGGGGCAAGAAACACTGAGGAAAATGGCGTCGGCTGATGCCTTTATACCCGAAGAACTGCAGCTATGACGTCGGGTGAAGTGTGACACCAGCCGAGGCCAGACCCAGACTTTGGAATCCGGCCGACCGAAGGGCTGCCTGACGACAGGACAACCCATTTGTAAGGACTGCAGATGCATTCCTATCGGACATCTACATTTATGGTAGGTACAAAACTGTACTTTTTATCTCCTTTTATTTGTTTTAATGGTATACTCAGAGTATCGTGTGCTTGACCTCAGAATCTGTTATCCAGAATTGTCTCCATTTCTTTTTAGGAAGCAGTGACAGCATTATTAAAGGTCATAGAGTGACCTCCTATTACACAATTTAAGGTTGTTGCCAACAGTTTGTGTTTATACAGGTTTGATGTTAACACATTGTGAACTACTTTATTTTTTTATGTTTTTGTGTCAAAGGTGTGCAACTTTTCTTTCTGATTTAAAGGTTGCACTTTTGTTAAGTACTCTGTCCTGTAGTTGCATAGCTAGATAAGTAGGGGGTTCTAATCTCACAACAGTCAACATGTGTGTGTGTGTCTCTGTCGGTCTCTGTCGGTCTCTGTCGGTCTCTGTCGGTCTCTGTCTGTGTGTGTGTCTTTAACAGTTTATGGGCCTCACTATAGTAGCCTGGACTAAACTTTTTACCTACCAGGAAGTACTATAGAACTAATTTGAAAAGAAGCCACCCTGGTGGAATATCAATATCAGTAAGACTATAACATAAATAAGAAAATCATGGCAAAAATTAGGAGGTGCAGCACCAAGCAGGATAAAAGCACTCTCATCAAACTAAACAAATAACTTAGAGGACAAATAGTCTACTAAAGCCAAATTTCAGGTAAATCTGGCTTTCCAGGTGAAGGACAACCATAAGGCATGTTTTTAGCTATGTCCGCAAACTCAAAGGCAATACACAGTTTTGTGCGGAGCTCATTGTTAATGAAGCCACCTATACTGAGCCAGAAGTTATAGCAAATGTGCTGGCTGACAAATTCATCTGTAACTTTACCCCCCCCTCTCCCCATCAACCTTCCCTCAGGAAATTTAATTTATTTATTTATTTGCAGTTGGTTTACCAGGATAGTCCATTGGGCCAAAAGAACCCGTTTTCAATGGAGTCCTGCGGAGAAAAGCTCCAAAAACAATTAGCAAGGTTACAATAAGGTATTTAATTTCAGTTATAAAATTCCTATGGACTTGGAAATACAGTAGACTAGTGTACAAACATATACAAATATTAAATCTTGTATCGCTGAAAACAATTTACAATATAGAAACTGAGAGGCTTTTACAACTTAGGGTGGGTTACACTGGAGATATCTTTCATACATTCAGGATGAGTAGCTTAATACAATCAAGAGAAAGGTATATGAGCTGACATAGAACCTTTCAATATAGAAACAGAGAACCTTTTCCATCAGAGGGTATATTTACACTAAGGTACCTTTAAGTATTCAAAAAAAGCTAATACAAGCAAGAGCAAGATCTATGAGTTTAGAAGAGTAAGTAGAAATTCTCATTATGAATAGGGGAGGAGAAGTGAAAATTCTCAGTATGAGGAGATTATGTTGGGTGGGAGCAGGAGCATTCCCACTGGGAAATTAGGTGTGAGTGAAGGGATTTTTTGAATGAGAAGTGATTTGTGATGGTACGAATGGATGGGAGTAAGGAGTTCCAGCGACGAGCAAGACTGTAGGATAAGAGATTTTTTCCAGGGGGACAAATTAGTTTATGCAGTTCAATTAAGTTTTGGTTGTTGGATCTTAGAATTCTATCAGGGAGGTGCATTTTGAAGGCAGAGGAAAGGGATGGGCAGAGGGAGGGATTGAAGATGAGTTTGTGTGCAAGAGTCAGTTGGACGTAAGTGAGGTGATTGGGTAGTTCTAACCATTTTAGTTTGTGGAGAGCTGAACAGTGGTGTGAGGAGGACTTATGGGAGGTAGCAAACTTGACAATTTTGTTATAGCAAGAGGAGAGTTGTGTTTTGAGAGAGGATTGTAGGTTAGTTAGAAGTGGGGCTCCATAGAGGAGGGATGGGATGAGAAATGTGGTAGATAAGGTGAGTTTGGTGGAGGGTGTAAGATAACGATTCTGTCTGTAGAGCATGTTGAGTTTTTGGTGTTTTTTTTATATTTAGTTGAAGATGAGAATTGAATTTAAGCTGACTATCAATTTGGACCCCAAGTAATTTGGCCTCAGATACCAATTCTAAGGGTGTATTGTTGTGACTAGTAATAGTGAAATTACTTGGATTGAAAAAGGTAGCTTTAGAGGGGGTGAATACCATTACTTTGGTTTTGGAGGCATTGAGTACAAGGTGATTTGTTTTCATCCCTTGTTCGGTGGTTGAGAATGCATCTTGAGTAAGCTTTAGCAGTGTGGGGATGGAGGTAGCAGAGCAGATTATAGTTGAATCATCTGCGTATTGGATAATTTTAGTTGAAGGGATAGAGTTATGGAAATCGTTTATGAATATATTGGAAAGCAGGGGACCCAGTATAGATCCTTGGGGAACACCGGTTGAGGTGTTGATGAAAGGGGAGGTGGATTTTTTTCCATCTCACTGCCTAATATCTATTGGATAAATAGCTAGTGAACCAGTTCAGAGAAGAAGGTGACAAGTTAAGCTTGGAGAGTTTAGTTAGTAATAAATTGTGGGAGATAGTATCAAAGGCTTTAGAGAGGTCTAGTAGGAAGGTAGAGACAATGTGTCCTGTGTCCCGGGCTTTGTTCACAGCTTCCAGGAAGGAGAGTAGGGCGGTCATAGTACTGTGTCTTGGTCTGAAACCATGTTGTGTTGGAGTTAGTAGGTTATTGTCTAAGTGGTATGGTAGGAGTTGTAGGTGAATACACTTTTCAAAAGTTTAGATAAGAGATAGAATAGTGATGGGACGGAAATTAATAATATTGTTATTGATGACTCCTTTGTGCAATGGAACAACAAAAGCCTTTTTCCAGATTTGGGGTACCGAGCTTTCTTGAATGGAGTGGTTGATTAAAATGCTGATGGGGTAGGTAATGGCTTCAGCAGCTATACTGAGAAAGTAAGAAGGAATGTTATCAGGGGCATTAGAGCATGGTTTTAGTTTCTGCATTAGTTTTTTTATGGTGGATGTGGGTATAGGTTTTAGTGAGAATGGTGGGGGGATTTGAGAATGTTGATGATGGAGTGGAGATAGGGGGATGAGCAGTGGTGAGGGGTGAAAAGTTGGTAGGGGAGGATTGGGGTGTAGTGGGGGGGTATGGTGGGGTTTGAAGATGAAAAGGATGAGGTTAGTTTGAAGATAGAGTCAAAGAAGAAGGTGTTGAATTGAGTGGCCAAGTCTATGTCAGGAGTGTTAGGGTCTGGGCTCGGGTTATCTGGTTTGTTGGGATTGAGGAGGGTAGACATGCATTTCCAAAATTGTTGAGGGTTTGTTTTGTTGTTGTTTTGGATTATGGAGAAGTAGTTTTGGATTATGGAGAAGTAATTTTGTCTATCGGAGATAAGTTTTTTTACTTTGTTTCTGAGTGTTTTGTATTCGTTATGGGCTAGGGGAGTCCTATGTTTCTGATATGATGACCATGCCTTATCTCTAAGGTGCATAGTTACTAAATATAACTTCCTGTACTATCACTAGGGATCAAGGCCTTAATGCTCTATCTAAGGCCAAGAAGACTGCATCAATGGGCCCAGACAGTATCCCAAGATACCTTTTGAATAGCAGAAACATGACCTGTCAGGGCCTCTAAAATTATTTAACTCTAACCTCCAAACAGGCTTTGTGCCTCATGAAAGGATAGCAACAGTCATCCTTCTGCACAAGGATGGGACATCTACAGGTCCGGGAAACTACAGACCCATAAGTCTCACTAGTCTCATGCAATGTCATGGAAAGAATTATCATGGAAATTATTAGTAATGACATAGGAAACCTGCAGACACTGGACCCAACCCAGTTTGGTCTCTTGCCTACTCAACCTGGTGGACTTACTTGGGAAGTTCACGAAAGCAATGGATAAGGGCAAAATGGTTAGTACTGCTTATCTTGGCCTGGCCAAGGCATTTTTCGCAGTACCCCACTAGGACATTTTTGTCAAACTCAAATGGTTCAGTACAAACATTCGTCACCCTGTGGATAGCCAGCTAGTTCACAGACAGAACCTATGAAGTTAGAATTGGGAAGTCCACCTCTACAAAGAGGCCAGTCACAAGCAGAATACTTAGGGATTGGTCCTAGGGTCACTCCTTTTTGGCATTTACTTCTCTGAAGTCAAGGCCAACCTCAAGTTACCTCTGATTGATTAAATTTTCAGATGATTGCAAATTTAAGAGCCGTCACTGAATCTCCCACCAACACAAATGTTCTCTGGGAAGGGCTGACACAGACAAATAACTGGTATCAGAGCCATGGACTAAAACCAAAAGCCAAGAAATGCATAATAGTATCCTTTGGGAAGCCATCCACCGGTGGTAAATATCATATTGATAAAACACCCCTAAGAGTTGACCCAGTAATCTAGCCTTTGACGATAACGTCTACATTAGTGAGATCATCATTCTGTGTTGTGCAACTTATAAAAAAAGGTATGGAATCTAGGTCAACGGAAATCATTGTTGCACTGTATTCGGTATTAATCAGACCATTAAGCGCAATTCCCTTTTTGCTATGTACCTAATCAGGCATATCCAAGAACTGGAACGTATACAGAGGTTCCTCGCTAAAAGAATACAGGGTGCAGATATCATGTTCTTATTCAGACAGCCTCAAGGCCCTATCCCTGCATTCTGTTTCTTACAGGCTTTTGAGGGGAAATTTATGCCTGGCAGACCCCACTCTGATGGATCTCCTAAATATTTGCAAAACAAATGGCACCAGAACTGCCCATTCTAAAGACTTAAACCTTGCCTGTGTTATAACTAGGACCTGATGGAAAGTATGTGCCCTAGAGACTACTCCTCCTTTCGAACCGGCTCCCCATCCATGTGAGGCAGAGTTCCTCCCTAACCCAATTCAAGCGTAACTTGGACAATTGGATGGGGAGCAGGAAATTCATCCTTGGTTTGAAACTTTTATCTCTAATGGACACAAATGACCTGTAAGTGGTTCATCTTCCAGTCTCCTGCTTGTAAATGTGTAATCTCCCAAGCCCCTGCTTACATTTGTCAAGGGGTATCAGAACTTGTTTGAGATTTGGGACATATGGCTAGGCTCGAAAAGGCCCTTGTGATAGTTAGCCTACTAAACAGCTATGCACCTATTATGTCTTGGGCATGATTTCACACTGTGTGTGTTCAGTAACTTGAAGATTGACTTACTGCATAGAAATGTTTAATTATGTAAGTTCAAGATTTAAACCTATGGAAATTTGCATTAAGATTGCATTGAAACCCCAGTTCTTGAGTGATTAAAATTACTGAAATGCTTTTCTTTTTTGTACAGTGGGAAGTTCTTTTGGAGGCCGTTTGCTACTGATGGTCAAGTAGTCCTTTTTGAGCCTCTTAGCAAGTTGTTTAACCAGATACTGCTGCATCCTGGTCCTCCCTAAAGAGAGGCACTTGATCCTAGTGCATTTACCTTGCTAAGAGACTAGCAAGGGAGCAGTAGTCAGTTGTTTTGAAACTCAGAACTATTAGAACTTCATTGTTACTCTGGCAGCATTAATCGTTTTGTATTTGTTTTGCATTATCCAGTATAGAAAAGCTAAACGTCCGTAGAGCAATATATAGAAGTAAATCCTTCAGGTGTTTGGATTAGTGGATTAAGGAGCTGTTAACAAGCTGTTTCCAGTGGTCCAGAGGTGCAGGGTTTGATTCCCTCTGCCTCCATTGCCTAACAGTGTGACTCTGAGCAAGTCACTTAAACCAGGCACAGCTCCCTGGCTGTGTGTGAAAAATGGTCCATACAGATTAGTGCTCTACCCAGAAAACAAATGCAAGTAAAATAAATAAATGAATTATCCACGACATAAACAAATGTGTTCATAAATGTTTATGGCAAAGCATATAGAAAAATGGAAGGTTATGGCTGCTTAGACCACCTGATGTGGCAGTTTCATTAGTGTTTGTAAAAACTGCAATTCTCTCCACCAAATCTTGTTTTTTGTGAGCTTTGTGTTTTTTCAGTTATTTTACTATCATTTTCACTAACTCTTCTACCAGGCTCTGTGAAAATGTGCTTCCTCCCTGTATCTCTGGCCATTCAGTACTCTTAGATTTGTTATAGCATTGTCTTTTTTTCTAAAAGTTTTTTTTCCTTATGGATCACAGTGGGTTCATTTTAAGTTCAATATTTTCTTTTCAGAGATGAACATATGTGGGCTTTCTCTTTCTACATGCATGGTCTACAGATTTTGTACCATATATATTGTTTGTTTTGCGGTTCCATCTGTCAGCATTTAGCCCTTGGAGATTTTGGAGAGTGGAATTTGAGTTCAAGATGGTATATTCCCATGCCCAGAAGTCAGTCACTGATAACCTTTTGGAACTTTGTTGCAACAGTGTGTGTGTGCTTTTAAGGTGGTGTGTTTTTGCTGCGAAGTTCAGATAATAACTCCATTGTCAATATGTCTAAGTGTCATGTGGCATATGTAGACTTTATCGTTGCGTGTTCTGACTCTTAAGACAGACACTTTTTGGAAGGCGCCAAGTCTGACTGGAGAAAATGTTCATAAAGGATCCAGTTTTTGTGGCATTGTAACTTAAAATTGAGGACTAAGCTTTAAGGATCTGTCTCTCAACAGATGTCTACTGTGAGATTTTCTCTTTTGGTATGTGTATCTCAGCACAGTTCCACACTTTCTTTTGCTGTCGTGTTTTGATGCGTCCCCACTTCCTGCTGACACATGGAATGTTCCACTCTAAAACTAGTAAGGTGCAACTTGCCCCTTCTGTACTCATTTCTTTTATTCATTTTACTTTCTTTACATTTGGCAATTGCCTGTTTACAAGTGTAATAGCCTACAGAATCCCAATAAAATAGCAGTTGTGTTGTATGGGTTATATCCTGCCAAGGATATAACAACTGGCCAACTATTAAAGCTTCCAGGGCATCTTCCTTGCACCCAAATTTTACATAGCTCGAGTTGAATTGACTAAATAGAAGTTTGGGCTCCAAGCCTATTACAGCTTTCCAGCCAACGGGGGGAAAGGAAAATGCTTGGATAAACAAAAAAGTAAGTAAATAACCAGACCATGGAATAAACAGCAAACCAAACAAGGGGGGTGGGGGTGGATGAGAGCAACTACTGCAGCAATGTTCGTTCAGGCATCAACTGTAATAAGTTTACGTCCAGAACAGTACAGTGTTCATCAGATTGATCCCTGCTGCAGTAGCCTTAGCTGTATTGATAAATCACCCTGGCTTGATGCACTTGGAAGTTAGAAGAAGAGTCCAGGAGCCCCTGGAGAATAGTCCCTTGCACAGCCCCTTCTAGACATAGAGAAGGAATCAAACTTAGTGCTTTATACAAGTATGTATGGGGGACCAAGTAGCAGCCTCTAGAATATTTCTAGACATCAACCCTTTCCAAAAAGCAATAGATGCAGCCAAGGCCCTAGTAGAGTGGGCCTTGACCCTGCCTGGACAGTTTTGTTGTGGTGAGTATGGGAAAAGGTAATAGCCTTTAACAACCATTTCACAATTGTCTGTTTTGACACAGGTTGTCCCTTTTTACCTTCACAAGAAATGAACAATTGATCTGAAGATCTGAAAGATTTACTTCTGTCAGGATAGTACCGGAGGTGTATATAAACAACCAAGGTATAGAATATCAGTTCTCTTTCATTTTTCAGTTCAGGAAAGAAAACAAAGAGATAGATAGTTTGGCTTAAAGTAAACTCTAATACCACTTCAGGTGTGACAGAAGGATTAGTTCTCAGTGAAACCCTGCCTTTGTGGAAAATTAGAAAGTTGACTCACCTCAGTGTTTGTAACTTTGATACCTTTGTTTCAGATGTCAGAGCAGTAAAACTGTTTTCAGTGTTAAGCACCTCAAGTCAGCCAGGTTAGATGGTTCAAATGAAGCAAGTGTTAGCTTCTTTAGCATAAAATTAAAATCCCAAGGAGAGGCCAACAATTTTCTTGAGGCCTTGTATGCAAAACCCCTTTCAAAAACATTTTGACATGAGAATACGTTGAAAGAGAAGGTCCCGTGAGCAGACATGCTGAAATTTCTGATAACTGAACATTGATACAGGAAAGACCATAGGATAGTAACTTACACAAGTATTGTAAAACCAAGAAAAAATAGCCTGAATGGGTGCTGATTATGTTGTTGACACCAACTAGAAAACCTTTTCCATTTACTAATGTATGATTTTCTAGTAGCAGGCATTCTTGTCTACATTAGTATCTGCTGCCCGTTCTCTGTAAATAGGTGCCTAAAGCGAATTGAGACCCTTTCATCTATCCATTCAGTTGAATTTACTTGGTGTCAGGGTGTATCAAACATCCCTGTTCTTGTGTGAGTAGGTCTAGTCTATGAGGAAGTTTGTGGTAATTGCCCCTGGCCATTTCCAAAAGAAGGGAGAGCCATGGCTGCATGGGCCAGAAGGGAGTCGCAGCAGTGTTCTTGGGGGGATTCCTTCTGAATCTTCAAATGTACCCTGAATATTAGAAGAAAGGGTGGAAAAGCATACAGGGACATTTTTGTCAAATGAAAAGTCATCTGTCTTCCAATCCTTCCTGCATGGAGTCCTGGAGCAGCATCTCACTAGCTGATTGTTAAGAGAGGAGGCAAAGAAATCTTGAGAAACCAGGCACAGATGGATCAACTCATGAAAGATGCCTAATTTAGTTTCCATTCGTGAGGGTCTACCGTTGTCCTTCTCAGATTGCCTGCCACACAGTTTTGCTCTGACCGAATGTAAGATGCCTATAGAGTGAGATTGTGCTGTGAAGCTATATATATCCCAAGCTAATATGGCTGGTCTACAAAGGGGGGGGGCACTACCTGTTTCCCCTTTGCATAATGTACCACATGACTGTGGCATTTCCTGTAAGAGCTTGAAGAGGTCCCAGGGACCAAAGATGATTCAGAGAGTCAAGTGCCTTGATCAGGGCAAGCATATATATTTTTTAATATACATATATATATATATATATATATATATATATATATATATATATATATATATATATATGTGTGTGTGTATATATGTATATATATATATATATATATATATATATATATATATATATATATATATATATATATATATATATATATATATATATATATATGTGCTTGCGACTGCCCTTAGTGTCACACACACCTTTCACTCTCCCTCCTGAAACTTCTCCCCAAGCAAAGTCCAAGACATTTGTGGTGACGGACTGCTTTTGGTACAAAGAAGGGGAAGGAAGACAGGCATATTTTATTTCCACTTCTTGACAAACCAACACTGGGATCTGAGAGTACAAGGAGTGCAGGTGCTGGGACCAAAGAGACTTCAAATACCACTGTATTTTTTTCAGGTGGAGCCTTGCCAGTGGTATCATGAGAATCATAGAAGCCATGAGACCTAAAATCCTGAGGTATCCCTTCGCAGTGACCAAAGTATGAGTGGAAATCCTTTGAAATCCTTTTTTTCCTGTGAAAGAAACGCTCTTTGAGCTGTGGTGTCCAGTTGAGATCCCAGAAACACAGTCCCATGAGAAGGAGTCAAGAAAAAACCTTGGAATATTCTCTTGGAACAGCTTGTATAAGAGATCTCAGACCCAAAAGAGATATTCCTGATACTTTGAAAAAGACTCTGCAAAGATGATTAAGTCCTCTAAATATCGAAAAACGAGGCTACCATGTAGCCTGCAATGAGCTATAACTGGTGGTAGACACTTTGGACTGTCTACTGTAACCAAAAGTGTTCACAAAGGGTGCGGAGGAGAACTATTAATGTGATCCAGACACAGCCTTAAGAAACACCTGAAGTCTGGATGAATAGGAATGTAATGAGCATCTTTTAAATCTAGTGTTGTAAGAATACTTTAGTGAGGAAGAAGTAGTAACAGGTTATGAAGTTTTTAATTTTGGCAGTATCACAAACAGGTTTAGGAAATAAAGATTCAGAACCTGTTTCCAACCATTTTCTTTCCTTTGACGCTTAAAAACATCCTTGAGTATAACCTCTTTACAGCCTGGGAAGGAGGAATTAGTTCCTACCTGGGAAGGAGGAACTAGTTCTATCACTCCCTTTGACAGCATGGGATAAAGGACAAGTAGAAACAAGAGTCTGCTCTGAATGATGAGAAACTACCGCCTGAAAAGGAGGAATTTTCTCCCGTTGCCATCTGTATCCTTGATAAATGTTCTTCATTTGTCTGAAACTGTTTCCAAAAGAGAAAAGTAGAGATTCAGACTTTGTGGAAGAAAAAAGGGGCTGCCAGGGTAGGAGAGGGGTTACATACTGTCCTTGGTTTTGTGAGTTTCCAGAATTCTTCTTGGAATCCTCTTTCCATTTCTTTTTAAACATCCATTTACCTGTATTTGTGGAGATTTGTTTATTCTGTTTCTTACAAAAATTGGATTATAAGTTAGAGAATTCCTTGGAAAAAGGACAGTTGAAAAGCCTTAGCTGTTCCCTGTACCATCTTACCCCTATCATCACGCTTTTTGAACACCTCTGCAGCAGAGGTGCCAAAAACGAAATCTGTCTTTAAAGGAGATTTTAAAACGTGATTTTTAACATCATCTGGGAGGTTCTGAGAATGCAGCCATGCAAACCTCCTCAAAACAGTACCAGGGGCCATAACTGTGGAAGAAGTATCAGCAGAGTCATACACACTTTGTATACAATGAGTAGTGACTTGAGCAATGTAATACATTATATTTTTTAAATAAGATTTTTTTCCTCACAAGAAGAAACTGCAAATTAAATATTCCACACTTTCACAATTGGTCAGAACCAACCTCAACTTATGAGCCTGACGATCAAAGTTGCAGAAGCATACACTTTTCCCCATAATTATCGGTAATCTTCCTATCCTTATCAAAAAGGGGAGGATTAGAATTAATTGTTTTAGCAGCAGATGGATTAAGTAAAGCTATAGCTGCTGGATCAGATTTGGAAAGCATGTGTAAAATCTTAAAATATTGAGGAACTCTACATCCTGTTGGCAGGTTTAAGAGTATCTGCCTGTCAGGAAAATTGCAAAGTGTAACACACACATCCTGCAAAGCTGACAGAACTAGGGGAATGTGTGCAGTTTATGGAAATTCCTTCTGTAACAGCTCTTAGTATTTTCTCTTGAACTGAGACAAAGGGTAAAAGATGAATAGTCTGAGGAACAGCAAATGGCCACAGAAGAGTCTACCACCTGCTGTTGATGTGAATTGCTACCCTGCTGCTATGGCGGCAAAGGCTGTTTTGCTTAATGTTTTCTTTTTGTGACTGGAAGAAGGACAGATTGTTCAATGGTCAAGTGGAATAATGGTGCCTCTTTTCACGGGGAAGACATGCAACAAATGCTGGTAAAAACTGAGTCTTTAAAAGTCACTTTTTTTCACAGACAAATAACAGTAAAAAAGCACTTTTTAAAACACTGTGGTAGCCCCTCAAAGTAAAATGAACACAATTTCTCCACAGAAAAAAATGTTTTTCAGTTTCTTTTAAACTGACAAGAAAGAGCTGTCCAGTTTAAAAGTACAGTACAGTCTTTTGACAGTCTGTTAAAACACAAGCTCCTAGTTTTAAAATAACTTTCCTGAAGAGGAAAGTGTTAACAATAAAAATAGTTCCCCGACACCCAAAGGAAACTTATCTGCCCAGCAAAGGAGCAGCACAAAACCGATCATCGATCCTCCAAAGCCTTAGAGGAGCATGCTCTTCGGGTGGCAATAAAACTCTGAATGGCTTGTCACCCACAATTGTCTTTTGTTCAGCTCAAGCTGCCAGGAGGTTGAGCATGTGGAAGGTGCCCTGAAGCTATGGAAGCTGGCCGGCTGTTGTATCCTTAGCAGGATATAACCCATATAGCTAATGCTACTGCAGTTGTGATCAATATTATGAACATTGCATGAATCTTTGTATGAAATACTAAAAATTTGAATGTAAATGTACTAAGTTCCAAGCAGTTTCGTAACAAAAATGAGATTTAGTACAACAGATTTAAACAGAGTTGATTTTTGAATTTTACATTGCTGATACAATTGGATTAACAAAAGGGCAAGCTGTACTGCTACTTTTATCCCTACAAACACAAACATTTCTGTAGTTTAGGTCATTGTTCCTAGCATTATACATATGTAAGTACTGCATGCTTTTAAGTAGTGTCACTTATGAATGCATGTGCTGTGATCAGAATTGTTTGGGCATTTGTAAGTAAACCTTGAGGTAGCAGTGTGCCTGTATGATGTCTTTCCATTGCTAAGAACTTGCTTACTGTGGTTTCTGAACTGTTAATGGTTTAGTTGAACAAACATTTGGAAGATCATATATGGTGTTAGCAGGTGAGGAGCTGACATCCACTTTTTCAGAATGGAAGAAATAGCAAATTTCTTCATTTTTGACTGTACAGACACAAGCCTAATGCTTTTTAGGATTTATCCAGTATGAATGTGATCTGCTCTTACTGTTAAGTGTTGTGCAATTAATAGCTGAATAAGTGTTCTTGTTTCATGTTTGCAAACATTCTGCTTTCCAAAATTTGATTTTTAGCTTGATGATAAGCTGTTGGCTTACAAAACAACTAAAATGTGTGATCTGATGTTGTAAATCTTTATTCATTCCTTAACTGTTAGGACTTCGGTTCTGTCCTCGGAACCGACATGGCCATTACCAAGCTCGCGCCAGTCAAAAACTCTTAGCTAAGACCTACCTACAATGCCCCTCTCAGTCTCTTTAGATCTCATTTGCCATGTTCCTCGTCAGACGTGCCAAGCCTTCTCTCTCAAACTAAGTGTAGCATTTTTTTGTGATTTATCTGTATCTTTACCTTCCTGTAGTCACTTTTCCCTAAATATCATCTTTTCATCTGTAAATTCATATACTTTTTCTAAATCCTACCCTCTACCTTTGGTATACCATCGTTGGTACTGTCCCTCTCCCCTACCTTTGGTAGGCCCTTTCCTACCACTTTGTGGTATTTCTTAGTGCCATTGTTGGTACTCTTCCTTTTTCTATCTGTTAAAAAAAAAAAAAAAAAAAAAAAAACTGTTCTTCTCTAACCTTGCTGTTGTTGTTTTGGTTGGTTAACTTGTAGTTTAGGACTAGAGTGTAGTTTTCCGTGATGTCTGATAAAGTAAAACTAGGATTTAAACAGGGTTATAAGTGCGGGCATAAGATGCCCAACTCAGACGGTCACGCCCGGTATGATTATTGTTTGGGCGTTGACCACATCAATGCATCTTGTGATATTTGTTCCAGCTTCAGCAATCGTACATTGGGTGATTGTAAGAACAAGCTGATTCTGTAGGGTATGACGAAATCTCCCTTGTCGGATGCTCTTTCTGGGATGGAGGTCTCACCACCTCCTAAGACTAAGAAACATAAAGAGAAACTGAGTCGCTTGCTTCCGACATCTCCGTCCTCCTCGGAACGGGCTTCTCTTGCTCCTTTGGTGCAGACTACTTTAGCACCAGGCTCCATGTCTTCTCCCTTGATGACGCCCTTAATACGGACTTCGGCCCACTGTACCAGCTTCGACACCATCCTCCTCTATGCCGACCGTGGTTTTGACATAGGCTCTGACTACTGTACCTGCATCGGCACCTTCCCCATCCACGGTGCCGATGTCTTATACAGCTCCACTGACACCATCTGTTCCGAAGGCTGAGCACCTTCCTAGAACCAGATATTCTCCCGCTTATGACCCCTCTTTGAGGCAACAGTTTAGTCCATTTCTTGAGAGACCTGAATCACCTTTGGCAGCTTCCTTCAGCTCCACCAGGAGTCTTTCAGAACAAGATGTAGTGAGGGTTGTGGACCAGCTTTTGGCAGCTAGAGAATTACCCACCCCTGCTAAGTCTTCCTTCCCTCTTGGAATGGAAGCTTTCAAGGCATATTCACCTGTATATCCTCTTGTGGCCTCCTCCCAGGCCCCAGAGACTTCGGTACTAATGGCCACCCTGGTGCATTCTGTCTCCATTCCGACTGCAGAGGCTCTCCTGTCAGCACAGATTACTCTTGGCGCAATGGTTTCATTGGAACTGGCACACTCTCGGAGCAGTGATTGGGCTGTTGGCACCATGGCTTCTAGTTCGGTGCCTGTTTTTTCTGTGGCACTGTCTACAGCCACGGCTCCCCCGGCAGCTACTGGTCCTCTCAGACCTCCTCACCTGGAGTCGGGCTCCTCGGGGTGGGGAGTGACCCTGGTTCCGAGGTTGCCCTCCTCTGTTCTGGGCTCCCATTCCTCCTCGGGCGAGCCTGCTTTCCAGGTCATGGAGAGGATCCTTGTCTCAAAAGGGTTGCAGGCACAATTGGGATTGACACCAGAAACCCCCTCTAGCATGCAGCTGTCCCAACCCCCTACTTTGGGAATCCCGAGCATGGAAGCCGCAAGACCTTCCCTTGAAGGGACCCCTTTCTCCAGAGTCGTCCTCAGAAGATCCCACTGGGGAGCCACCCCGGAAGAAACTGTGCAAGAGGAAGCACCTTGATTCCCCTGAGGAATCCATCACCAAGGACACCGATTGTGATGAGAGAGAAGGGTCCCCACTGTCTCCCCTGGAAGACGTCTCATTTGGAGACATTCTGGAGATCCTCAAGCAGAGAGGAGACTGGAAGGTCTCCAACCCTTCTTCTGAGGAATCAGTGTCCTTGCAGGCCTTCCGTGCTTGGCCATGTACTTCCTGGGTGACCCCCACCTGCGGATGAGCTTGTTAAATGTATTGTGCAGCGTGCCTGGAAGGCCTCGGACAACATAGAACCTGTCCCCTGGCGGCCAGATAAAATTTTATCCACCCCTGAAAACCAGCCCAATTGGTCCAAGCGGCTGTTAGTTGATTCCATGGTCATGGCAGCGGCCACCAAGTGGGAACTGGCAGAAGATAGTTCCAGTGTTCATCCCCCGAACAGGGAGTCTCGAGCTATGGACAGACTGGGAAGCGGGCCTACACTTTAGCGACCTTTGCCATTCGATCGCTGAATTATCTGGCACACTTTACTCACCTCCAAAGAGGCCTAATCTCAGAAATGTCTGCCTCTTTGGTGGGAGTACTGCCTGCCAAGGGCCATCAGCTGGCAACCCTGGCATCTATCTCAAACTCCTCGATGCGCTTGATCTTTCGCACCACCCAGGGGGCAGCTTGAGCAGCCACGTCAGGCATCGTCATGAGACAGCATGCTTGGATGGTTTGTATGATTTCGCGGACCTCTTTTAAGTTTTCCTTTGTCAACACGCCTGTTGATGAATCTTCCCTTTTTGGTCCCAAAGTAAGACACACACACTATCACGTAGTGAGAAGACCTTGTCTGCTGTGGGCATACACCCCCCCCCCCCAGAGATCCTTTTCCAGGAACCAGAGGGGAGGAAAATTGTGGTTCAAGAAGGCCCAAGGATCTTTTTGTGACACTTGTGATGAGCAATCCCCCCGGGGCAGAGGGGGCAACTCATCCAAAAGACTCCCTTTCAGGGCAGAGGGAGTCATCGCAACCAGGGAGCTTGAGATTCCTTCTCTGGCAAACCCTACCAGCGCTCCTGAACAGCGGCCCAATTGCTTTCCTCTGGAAGCAGTCGGGGGTTGATTTGTTCGCTGCACCTACAGGCCTGGCAACTCATAACAATGGATGCGTGGATGTAGATACTTCCAGACCCATAAAATGAATCCCTGATGTCCCACCCTGTCAGAGGGAGGCTGCAGCCTTAGAAATCGAAAAGCTGCTAAGAAAGAGTCATCCAGCTAGTCCCACCAGACCAGAGAGAATCCGGGTCTTACTCTGTTCTTTTTAGTGCCAAAAAAGACAGGGTACTGGAGACCAATCCTGGATCTCTGCTTACTAAACAAATTAATAAAACCTCAAAACTTCTGGATGGTCACGGTACAGTCCATCCTCCTCTTTCTGGGGAAGGACAACTGTATGTGCTCTATAGACCTCCAGGATGCGTATTACCACATAAAGATGGACAAACGCTCTCTGAGATTTCTCCGTTTCTGGCTGGGAGACCATCACTGTCAGTTCAGGGTACTGCCCTTTGGTCTCTTGACACCCCCCAGAGTGTTCACCAAATGTATGGCAGTCGTAGTAGCCCATCTCTGACCACAAGGATTCCAGGTGTTTCCATATTTAGATGATTGGCTCCTTACTGCCACGACCAGGAATCTTCTCATTCTCAGTCTCTCTTACACTCAAGGCCTTGCTCTTCGCTTAGGTATCATGATCAACATGGACAAATCACAAATCTCTCCAACAAGAACACTGGAATTCATTGGAGCGATCTTCAACACAATGTCCTGTCAATCTTCCCTCCCTCCTCACAGGCTCTCAAAAATAAGAAACCAGATTCAAGTCTTCCTTCCACAGACATTTGTACCAGCATGCCTTGTACTACAGCTATTGGGATCTATGGCAGCAATCATTACCTTAGTTCCACTGGCGAGATTGCACATGAGACTAGTACAGTGGCTCCTTTCATCACAGTGGTCGATCGTAAACCATCCACTCGACCACATGATATGCCTTACAAACCTTTGCAAGAAAGAAATGCTTTGGTGGATGAAGCCAGAATCAAGTCTTTGGTGTCGATCGTTCTGCCTTCCCTAGCCCAGGGCCACGGTGACCACGGATGCTTTACTGTTAAGGGGAGGCATTTCCAGGAAAAGACAGTCCAAGGCAACTGGTCCCCCATGGAAGCCAATTTGTACATAAATGTCCTGGAATTGAGGGCAGTTCTCTTAGTGTGGTAAGCATTCCACACATACCTTCCTTCCGGGAACATTGCAATTCAATTGGACAACATGTCAGTTGTCTGGTACATCAACAAACAAGGTGGAACCAGGTCTTTACCCCCTGTGTCGGGAGGCCATGAGAATTTGGCACTGGGCGATGGCTTCCAACCGCTTTCTCATAGCAATGCATATTCCCAGGAGTTCCAGTTTTATTGCAGACAATCTGAGCAGGAACATTCTGATGCCTCGCGAGTGGTCCCTTAGTCCTATAATAGCGGATCAGATCTTCCACCATTGGGGCAGGCCTTGCTGCAACCTGTTTGCTTCTCCCCTAAACAACAAATGCAGAAGCTACTTTGACCTGATCCTCCCTCAGGGGGAGTCACTGAGGGATGCTGTGACACACGATTGGCCCCCCGGGTCTGTTGAATGCCTTTCCCCCATTTCCTCTCATCCTGAAATTCCTCCAGAAAGCCCAAAGGTTGATGAGCAGTGTGATCCTCATTGCCCCTTATTGGCCCCATCAGGTCTGGTTCCCTTTCCTATGGCCTCATCTGATTAACAGCCCGTGGATCCTGGATCAGTCCCATGGTCTGCTGTCTCATCTTCAGGGAGTGATTCACCCCAATCTCCACAGCCTTAAGCTCACAGCTTGGTTTCTCCACTTCCGATGATTGCCGGGCTACCTGATATTTCATCTCCTGTTCGTGAGATTCTTCTGGCTTCACACAAACCATCCACCAGGAAAATTTATTCTAGTAAGTGGGCTAAGTTCTCTACATGGGCCAAAGATCATAACATAGACCCCTTTTCCATACCTATTCAGAAGATCCTACAATACCTGACTACCTTATTACATGCAGGAGCTTCAGCATCGACAGTTACTGTGCATTTAGCAGCTATTGCAAATTTTCACAATGGATTTGACAATTCTTCTGTTATGTCACACCGACTGTGCAAAACCTTCATGAAAGGAGTATTGCATGTTAAACCTTCTCTCAAGACTCTTATAGAGCATTGGGACTTGACATTGGTGCTTTAGTTGTTAACAGATCCTCCTTTCAAGCCTTCTAACTCGTGATATGAAATTTTTGTTTTGGAAAACTGTACTTCTAGTAGCCCTTACCACAGCGAGAAGAGTATCTCAGTTGCAGGCCTCGAGTGTCAATAGATCTTACTTGATTTTTTATAGGAAAAGAGTGTCCCTACGTACTGACTGGGTTTTCCATTAATCCATCTATTGACCTACCAGTTTCCTTCCCTCAAAATTCAAATAGAGGGGGATACCTTTTGCATACCCTTGATGTTCATAGGCAACTTCGTTTCTGCTTGGACAAAACCAAATCTTTCAGAAAAACGGATCAATTGTTTGTGGCCTTTGCAGGACCCAGCTTGGGTAGGCCTGTCTCCAAAATGACTATCTTCTTGGCTTAGAAAAGCCATTGCTTTCATCTACCATCAGAACAAAGTGTCTTTACCTTCCAGAATAAAGGCTCACTCTACTAGATCGATGGCTACTTCAGTGGTCTTTCATTCCAGAGCCTCTATGGTTGATATCTGCACAGCAGCCACTTGGGCAAGACCTCATACCTTTATCACTCATTACAAATTAGATTTGGCCTCCAGGGAACAAGCATCTTTTGGTTCTATGATGCTTAGGAATGTCCTTCCTTGGGGCAACCCAGGACTCGGGTAGCTGGGGACTCGTTAACAGTAAGGAATGAATAAAGATTTACAACATCAGATGAAGAAGTTGTCTTACCATAATGTTCCATCTGTGTTGTGTCTTTCGGCTTTTGTGTTGTAGATCTTTATTCATTCATTACTTCCCGTCCTCCTTCCCCCTGCCTGGACTCCTGGTGGACTTTAGGATTTCCTTATTAGTTAAGGTATTTCCTCAGACAGAGCCTCCTACTGTCTCTTTTATTATTTCTGTACTATAATGGCGGGCAAACTCAATCTGAAGAGACTATGAGAAGGACATTGTGGGTAGGTCTTAGCGGAGCGTTTTTGGCTGGCACGAGCTTCGTAACGGCCGTGTCTGTTCCAAGGACGGAACCGAAGTCCTAACAGTAATTAATGAATAAAGATCTACAACACAGATGGAACGTTATGGTAACACATAACTTCTTTTTTTCAGTTTTGTGTGTGCCCGTAATGACTTAAGATTTTTGGAAGATCTTCCCAAGCCTAGCCTGTAAGCCATACTCAAGTGTGCCATTAAACCATACTCTCTTCTGTTCAGCCTCAAGGAGCATAATAGATAGAATATGAGGCTTACTCATCCAGTTATCTGGGTTCACCTTGAAGGTGGCAATGGTACTGGTCTGCTTGGCATGTTGTAGAAGTTTGTTTCAGATGTGGTAGACACAGTGGGATATGACTCTATCATGATCTATGAGGCTTGCCCATTGTATCACTTTCAGATGTCCTTCAAGGATGCATCTGCAGTCATAACATATGGGTTGTCCTGCCTCAGGCAGCCCTTCGGTCGGCCGGATTCCAAAGTCTGGGTCTGGCCTCGGCTGATGTCGCACTTTCCCCGACGTCAGAGCGTCTGGGGTATAAAAGCATCAGCCGATGCCATTTTCCTCAGTCTTTCTTGCCGCACGGTGCCCGAAGCAGAAGCTGTTCGCAAGTGCCGGTCGGTCAGATCCAGTGAATTCAGCTACCGAAGACTTCGAAAAAGCTAAGTACCCCGTTGGGGACTCTTTCTTGCCCAGCCGATGTCAGATAAAGTAAATAATTGTTTAACTTGTGGGAAACAAATACCTCATAAGGATTTCCATTCCTACTGCCTTCCTTGCTTAGGCCCAGACCACGACGTATCGGCCTGTTCAGCCTGTGCTACCTTCAACCGACGAACTCTTAGACGTCGGTCGGAGTTTGCAGAGGAATTTTTTGGGGCCACCTTTGCATATAAAATGCCGTCAGAGACTCCGACTTCGCATTTGGTGAAAAAACGGAAGGACAAGGACCGACACTCTCAGCCCGCGGTTTCGGCTGAAACCACGGTAAGGCCTACCGCGAATGTCTCGGTTTCGGCCGAAACCGAGTCCTCAGTGATTCCTTCTTCCGAAACCATACAACCGACCACCACAGCCCGGGAGGCCTCGGCTGAGTCGGCTATCGAGCTACCTACCAAAACCAGTGTCCAGGAAATGTCCGACACCATACCTTTGGACATTTCTACTCTTGCACGTGGGGCAGCTAGGCCCCCTGCTTCCATGTCCATTAAGGCCTTTTCTAGCGCTAAGGCTGCTAAACTTTCTAAAGCTTTGCCTCCTAAGTCTACCTCCCAGAGGCCTTCCTCTAGTTCTCAGATCCTCAGCCTTGCAGAGGACCTTATTTCTTTGATTAGAGGTTCACAACCTCACCCAGACAGGGCCTCTTACCCTCCACCTGACAAAAGGCCCAGGACTGACCCCTCTGACCCACACTCTTCTGATGAGTCCACGGATGGATCCGAGTTGTCAGACCACCAGGAGGGGGCTTATTCGCCCTATGAGGATTCTGATGCTGAAGAATCTATCCCTTCAGCCTCCCCTCCTGAAGAGTTTTCTTTTGGTGAGACTCTACACTCCATGAGAGAGCATTTTCAATGGCAGGGTCAGGAATTCTCTGATTCCAGAAAAAGATTAAGGACCTTTTTACATTTGCCTCAACATAGGCCCTTGGCTATACCTCCTGTTTTGAATGTAATTGATGATGTGTACAATGATGTCAGTACAGCCCCTGATACTCTCACTCCGGCCCCTGCCAAACCTGATAGATACTACAGGGTCCCGGATTCACATTTCCATTTGTATAAAGCCCATTCTGCAGACCCAGAAACTATTTCTCAGGGCCCTAAAGGGATTGCGGCTGCCACTGCCAAAAATCCTCTACCCTCTGAAAGAGAGTCTAGAGCTTTAGAGAGATGGGGAAAGAAGGTATATACTTCTGCAACTCTTTCCGCCAGGGCATTAAATTGTCAATTTCATATGATACAGTACCAAGAGTATTTGTTAGATGAACTGAATAAGAAACTTTCTTCTCCTGAACCCCTTGACCGTAAATCCCTTCAGGATTTGGTACACAACTCACAGCAGGTTAGTAATCATTTCTTAAAATGTGGCTATGATGCATTGGAGGCTTCATTTAGGTCAGCTATGACTGGAGCAGTTATTCGTAGGCATGCCTGGCTGAAGGAACATTCTTTGCCAGATCATGTTAAAGCTAAACTCCTGGATGCTCCAATGGAGAAACAAAATTTATTTGGCTCCTCTGCTCAGGAGGTCTTAAAAAAGTTTGAAGAAAAGGCAACATTTGTGCAAACAGTTAAGGATTTCCTGCAAGTACAACCTCCGAGATTCAGCAGAAACTGGCCTACTAAGAATTGGTCCTTTCCAGACTCAGACAGAGCCCAAGGAGGCAGGAACAGACGCCCCAGAGGCAGAGGCCAATCGAAGGGCTCCTACAGAGGCCATCAGTGGCAGCCTGCCAACCAGAGGAGTAGTGCAACAGCAGCAACAACAACTACTACTACACCAGGTCAGGCTCAATGACTTTATTCTGATTCCGCCTACCAGGGCACAACTGGAAGCACCCTTGGGCGGAAAGCTTGCTTTATTCTCAAAAAACTGGCATTATATTACAAGGGACACATGGACACTGCAAATAATAGACAAAGGATACAGGTTCCACTTCCACACTTTGCCAAAAAGAAATGGAATGCCAAACCTACCACCAAATCAGAGGGCAGAGGCTTTAAAGCAGATCAACAACTTGCTTCAAATGAAAGCTATAGAAAAGGTACCACTTTCAGAACAAGGCCAAGGATTTTACTCCAGACTATACCTTGTACCAAGAAAAGAAAATCAATGGAGGCCTATTCTCGACCTGTCCGCACTGAATGCTTAACCTCATTGTGCCAAAATTCAAGATGCTGACCCTACAGCAACTTCTTCCCATGTTGGGCAAGGAGTCTTGGCTGGTGACTCTAGATCTCAAGGAGGCATACCTGCATGTCCCTATTCGACCAAGTTGCAGAAGACACCTCAGATTTCTTGCAGGATCAGAGCATTATCAATTCTCAGCATTGCTCTTTGGCTTATCTACTGCACCCAGAGTATTCACGAAATGCCTGGCATCAGTAATTGCACACTGCAGACTTCAGGGGATTCAAATCTACCCATATCTGGACGACTGCCTTATACAAGCGGACAACAAGGGAAAATTGATAAAGGACTTGGCCTATGCCATCCACCTGCTACAGGCCCTGGGATACACAGTCAACATCCAAAAGTCAAGACTTGTTCTATCCCAAAGGATAACCTTTTTGGGTGCAGATCTGGACACAACCACCCAAATGGCCTTTCTCACAGAAGAAAAACAAAAACAACTTCCGGATTACTTCATGATTCTGACAAGACAAACTCAGCTTACTGCAAGGAAAATCCTGCAGGCCCTGGGTTACATGGCATCCTGCATAATTCTGATACCACAGGCCACGCTGCATATGAGAAAATTACAATGGTACCTAAGGAGTGTATGGTCTCAACACAGTCACAGTTTAGAAACTTTGATACCAATCATTCCTTGCCTTCAAAAGGAATTCCTGCGGTGGGCTCAGGCCTGCCAATCCAACAGAGGGTTGCCTTTCAACAAACCAAAAATAAAACAAACCATCACCACGGACGCTTCAGACCGAGGATGGGGAGCACACATGGAGGGCAAATGTATCCAAGGCCTATGGTCTCAAGGGCAGCTACGCATGCACATAAACCAAAAGGAAATGCTGGCAGTGATGCATGCAATCGAGGCTTTCAAACCCTTCCTCCATCAAGGCCATCTGTTAATAAGGACAGACAACACCACGGTCATGTGGTACATAAACAAGCAGGGAGGCACACACTCCTACCCTCTATGCCGGCTTGCTATGAATCTATGGGAACTATGCCTGAAACTCAATATGCAACTACAGTCCCAGTTCGTGCCAGGAAAAGAGAATACACTGGCAGACAGCTTAAGCAGAGCTACCATGGATGCACACGAATGGATGCTGCACCCAGACATCTTCCAACTCATAGCAAAGACCTGGGGAATGCCGGAGATAGATCTGTTCACCTCCCCCCTCAACCATCAACTAAAGACATTCTGCTCAAGGACTTACCACCCACAAGCTTGGAGGGTGGACTCTCTCTCTTTCAGCTGGAAGGCTCTAAAAGTATATGCCTTCCCACCTCTCCCATTAATGCACAAGGTTCTATTGAAGATCAGGGAGGAACAGCCAAGAGTGATTCTGATAGCTCCAGACTGGCCAAGGCAACACTGGTATCCACTATTGAGGAGCATGTCACAGGCAAAACCATGGCCTCTCCCCCTATGGCCTCTTCTTCTGACGCAGAACAATTTCAAGATCATGCACCCCAACTTGAAAACATTGCAGCTAACTGCCTGGAAAATTCCTTAAATCCCAATCAAAATGTTTTATCACAGAGAGTAAAGGACATTATCATGGAAGCTCGCCGCCCTTCCACAAGGAAGACATACTCAGCTAAATGGAAAAGATTCCTCATTTGGAACACATCAAAAGGCTCAGATGTGACAGTGGCAAGCATGACACATATTCTGGAATACTTAGGAGAACTGTTCCACAATGGCCTGTCATATTCCTCCATTAAGATTCATGCCTCAGCAATTTCAGCAGAATACAATGTGGATCCACCTATTTTCTCACACCCTCTCCTCAGGCAATTTCTGAGAGGGATCAAAAATATTAAACCTCCAAGAAAACCTCCTCTACCTGCTTGGGATCTCAACTTTGTGTTGGAGAAACTAACACTTCCTCCTTTTGAACCAGCAGCATCAGCGGATCTACAGTTCCTGTCTTGGAAAACTGCATTCCTTCTGGCAATAACTTCAGCAAGAAGAGTATCTGAGTTACAAGCATTAATGGCAGTACAGCCATTTCTTATCTTCCATCAGGACAGAGTTTCACTAAGAACCAATCCTACTTTTATGCCAAAGGTGGTATCTAGGGTATCCTTGAACCAAGCTATTCACTTGCCTACGTTCTTCCCAAATCCACAGAATAGAGGGGAAAACTTCTGCACACCCTGGATATACACAGACAACTACGCTACTACTTGGACAGAACTAAAAGTAGCAGAAAAACTGACCAACTATTTGTAGCATATGCTACTGGGGTGCAAGGAAAAGCAATTTCCAAAAAGACAATTTCAAAATGGATAGGAAATTGCATTTGTTTTTGTTACTCCTTTCATGGAAAGACAGTTCCTGCAAACATCAGGCCTCATTCCACAAGGGCCACGGCCACCACTACAGCCTTCCTATGAGGGGTGGCTACCAAGGACATTTTAGAAGCTGCTACTTGGAGCTCCATGCATACATTTGCCAAACATTACAATCTACCTTTATATTCCAGATCCAGAGCAGGTTTTGCTATGGCAGTCCTGCAGGGGATCTTAACTACACCATCCTCTTCTTAGTACCTCCTCCCCCAGATTGGCTATGGTATTCTACCCATATGTTATGACTGCAGATGCATCCTTGAAGGACATAGTACAGTTTTGTACCTACCATAAATGTAGATGTCCGATAGGTATGCATCTGCAGTCAGGTTTACCCTCCCTCCTACCCCTCTGTGGTATTCCTAGGGTGCTTACCCCTCTTTTAGCTAGCTGGGGGAATCTATTATGGTGTATTTGTTTGTATATACATATATATATATATATATATATATATATATATATATATATATATATATAAAATGTTGCAAATGTTTGGAACTTTATTGCATTTATCCAAATTTAGCCTTCCTAGAGGGCACCTGGCATCTGGGGCAAGAAAAACTGAGGAAAATGGTGTCGGCTGATGCTTTTATACCCCAGACGCTCTGACGTCGGGGAAAGTGCGACATCAGCCGAGGCCAGACCCAGACTTTGGAATCCGGCCGACCGAAGGGCTGCCTGAGGCAGGACAACCCATATGTTATGACTGCAGATGCATACCTATCGGACATCTACATTTATGGTAGGTACAAAACTGTACTTTTCCCTTCCCATGGGAAAAGGTTGGAAGGGACTGTGTAATCCCACAGCACTAAGGGTGCTGCAGGCATGGAGGCCTTTCTTGGTGAGGATGTCGGTACTGCTTAAGGTATTCCTGAGGCAGGCACCTGTTTGCCACACTTTGCGTAAGCATTGCAGGATCAACACTGGTTTTGGTACAAGGGCAGGATAGCCAGTCTGTCACCCCCGCACTTCTTGCAAGTTCTGTGATTCATTCCAGGCGTAAGTATTGCAACATGATACATAGGAAGAATACAGTGTAGCCGTGTTAGACTGTGGCATAATAATGCATGTTCAGATAGATCCCTCCTGCACTACTGGCTTCTTCTCACAGTCCACCTTGCCTTCTTGGGTATCCTGTACCAGGGTGAGATACCCTATCCCACAGCAGCTACCTCTTTTCTTAGTGTCACCTCAGTTCTTCTCAAGTCTGGATGGATCTAATTCTGTTTCTGCTAATTTCCTAACCCAGAGAATCTCCACATCTGTGGCTACTTAGTAAGGATCCCTGGAGTCTTGTTTAGGAACACTTAAGGTGTGGATATCCTGCTATTTTCCTGGGCAAAAAATCTCTAAAAATAGCACAGATAGAAATCTGCTTTATATAGGGAACATGCTGATGATGTCCTTCAAGGATGCATCTGCAGTCCTTACAAATGGGTTGTCCTGTTGTCAGGCAGCCCTTCGGTCGGCCGGATTCCAAAGTCTGGGTCTGGCCTCGGCTGATGTCGCACTTCACCCGACATCATAGCTGCAGTTCTTCGGGTATAAAGGCATCAGCCGACGCCATCTTCCTCAGTCTTTCTTGCCGCGTGGCGCCCGAAGCAGAAGCTGTTCGCAAGTGCCGGTCGGTCAGAACCAGAGATTACTACTACCGAAGACTTCTAAAAAGCTAAGTACACCGTTGGGGACTCTTTCTTGCCTCAGCCGATGTCAGAAAAAGTGAATAACTGTTTAACTTGTGGGAAACAAATACCTCATAAAGATTTCCACTCTTACTGCTTACCTTGTTTAGGCCCAGACCACGACGTAGCAGCTTGTCTAGCCTGTGCTTCTTTCAACCGACGGACGCTTAGATGTCGGTCGGAATTTGCTGAGGAGTTTTTCGGTTCTGCTTTTGCTTACATTATGCCGTCGGATACTCAGACTACGCAAATATCTAAAAAGCGCAAGGAAAAGGACCGACACTCGCGGTCCGCGGTTTCGGCCGAAACCGCGGTTAGGCCAACCGCGAGTGTCTCGGTTTCGGCTGAAAC
This sequence comes from Protopterus annectens, assembly GCF_019279795.1. Classification (NCBI taxonomy): domain Eukaryota; kingdom Metazoa; phylum Chordata; order Ceratodontiformes; family Protopteridae; genus Protopterus; species Protopterus annectens. The sequence continues at coordinate 916,550,199 of NC_056746.1, read as the reverse complement.
AGAGTCCACGGTTCTTCCTTCGGCCGAAAGCTTACCTCCTACCGAGGCCTCATCCAGCATGGTTGAATCTGCTACTGAAATCCCACCCGCTCTTGCAGGTTCTCAGGATTTATCTGATACTATCCCTTTGGATATTTCTACCCCTGCACGTGGAGCTGCTAGGCCACCTGCATCCATGTCGATTAAGGCCTTTGCCAGGGCTAAAGCAGCAAAATCTACCAAAACTGTGCCTGCTAAGACCCCCTCTCACAGGCCTAGCTCTAGTTCTCAAATGCTTAGTCTAGCAGAGGATCTCATTTCTTTGATCCGGGGATCCCAACCACACCCAGACAGGGCCTCTCACCCACCTCCAGAGAAGAGGCCTAGAGTAGAGCCCCCTGAGCCAGTTTCTTCAGATGACTCCTCTGATGAATCAGATAATTCAAACCCTCCAGAGGGCCCTTTTTCTCCTTATGAAGACTCTGATGCTGAAGAGTCCATCCCTTCTGCCTCTCCGCCTGAGGAATTTTCCTTTGGGGAAACCTTGCATGCTATGAGGGAACAATTTCAATGGCAGGGCCAGGATTTTTCAGACTCTAGGAAAAGGCTTAGAACCTTTTTGCATTTGCCGCAGCATAGGCCTTTAGCCATTCCTCCAGTACTTACTGTTGTGGATGATGCATTTAATGATGCTTGTACTGCTCCTGATTCTCTTCCTCCAGCCCCTGCTAAGCCCGATAGGTACTACAGGGTTCCAGACACACATTATCATTTGTATAAGGCTCCTTTTGCAGATCCCGAAACTATCTCCCAGGGACCCAAGGCTGTAGCAGCTACTTCTGCCAAAACCCCCTCCCCTCTGAAAGGGAATCTAGGTCCTTAGAGAGATGGGGTAAAAAAGTTTACACTTCTGCTACTCTTTTAGCTAGGGCCTTGAACTGTCAATTCCACATGATTCAGTATCAGGAATTTATGTTAGACCAGTTAACTAAAAAACTGTCCTCTGATGAACCATTAGACAAAAAATCTGTTCAGGAAATGGTACATAACATTCAGCAGGTCAGTAATCACTCCTTAAAATGCGGCTATGATGCACTGGAGGCTTCCTTTAGATCAGCCATGACTGGTACAGTGATCAGAAGACATGCATGGTTAAAAGAGCAGTCCTTACCAGACCATGTTAAATCAAAGCTCCTAGATGCTCCCATGGATAAGCTCAATTTGTTTGGCTCCCCTGCACAGCAGGTGCTGAAGAAGGTGGAAGAGAAAGCAAAATCTATCCAGACAGTCAAGGATTTCCTGCAGGTCCAGCCTCCAAGGTTTAGTAGGAACTGGCCTTCCAAGAATTGGTCCTTTCCAGACACCTCCAGAGCTCAGAGAGGCAGAAATAGGCCAAGAGGCAGGGGTCAATACAGAGGTGCCTACAGGGGACGTCAGTGGCAGGCTAACAACCAGCGAGGTACAGCCACAGATCCAGCCACCACCACTTCCACAGGACAATCACAGTGACTTGGCTCTGGCACCGCCTACCAGGGAACAACTAGAAGCACCCTTAGGCGGGAAGCTAGCCTTATTTTCAGTAAACTGGCATTACATCACAGGAGACAAATGGATTTTACAGACAATAGACCAAGGTTACAGGTTTCACTTCCATACTCTACCAAGGAAGAGAGGAATGCCAAACCTACATCCAAATCAGAAGACAGAAGCTCTAAAACAGATAACTCCCTTACTAAGGATGAGAGCTGTAGAAAAGGTACCATCTATGGAACAAGGGCAAGGATTTTACTCCAGACTATTCCTGGTACCAAGAAAAGAAAACCAATGGAGACCTATTCTCGACCTGTCCGCTTTAAACACATACCTCATTGTTCCAAAATTCAAAATGCTGACCCTACAGCAACTTCTTCCCATGCTGGGCAAGGAGTCTTGGCTGGTAACTCTAGATCTCAAGGAGGCATACCTGCACGTCCCCATACGACCAAATTGCAGAAGATACCTCAGATTTCTTGCAGGATCAGAGCATTATCAATTCTCAGCATTGCCCTTTGGCTTATCTACTGCACCCAGAGTATTCACGAAATGCCTGGCATCAGTAATTGCTCATTGCAGGCTTCAGGGAATTCAAATCTACCCTTACCTGGACGACTGCCTGTTACAAGCGGACAACAAAAACAAATTAACAAAAGACTTGAAAAGGGTCATTCATCTACTGCAAGCCCTGGGATACACAGTCAATATAAAAAAGTCAAGGCTGATACCATCCCAAAGGATAACCTTCTTGGGTGCAGAGCTGGACACATCAAAACAAATGGCATTCCTAACAGTAGAAAAACAGGAGCAACTCCCTCTCTACTTCATGGCATTAACAAAGCAGAACCAGCTAATAGCAAGAAAAGTACTGCAAGCCCTGGGTTACATGGCATCCTGCATAATATTGATTCCACATGCCAGACTACATATGAGAAAGTTACAGTGGTACCTAAGGAATTTATGGTCTCAGCACAAGCACAGCCTAGAAACACAAATTCCAATAATTCCATGCCTGAAGGAAGAATTCCAATGGTGGGCTCAGGCCTGTCAAACAAACAAAGGACTGCCCTTCCACAGCACTCAACCAAGCCAGACCATCACAACGGACGCCTCAGACCTCGGTTGGGGGCCGCACATGCTGGACAAGTGCATACAAGGCTTATGGACTCAAGACCAGCTGCACCTACACATAAATCAAAAGGAAATGCTGGCAGTAAAACTGGCAATTCAGACATTCAGACCATTTCTTCGACAGGGTCAACTGTTGATAAGGACGGACAACACCACAGTTATGTGGTACATCAACAAACAAGGAGGCACACATTCATACCCTCTATGCCGGATGGCAATGGACCTCTGGAATGTGGCCCTGAGCTTCAACATTCAGTTACAAGCAATTTTTGTGCCAGGAAAAGAAAATATACTAGCAGACATCCTAAGCAGAACTACCACGGATGCCCACGAATGGATGCTGCATCTGGACATCTTCAAAACCATTACACGGAAATGGGGACTACCAGAAATAGACTTATTTGCATCCCCACACAATCAACAACTGAAAAAATTCTGCACAAGGACGTACCACCCACTTGCTTGGAAAGTGGACTCCCTATCTTTCAGTTGGAAAAACCTGACAGCATATGCATTCCCACCTCTTCCTTTGATGCACAAGGTGCTATTGAAGATCAAAGAAGACCGCCCAAGGATCATCCTGATAGCTCCAGACTGGCCAAGGCAACATTGGTACCCATTACTGAGGAGTATGTCTCGGGAACAAATATGGCCTCTGCCCCTAGTTCCCTTACTGTTAACACAGAACAACTTCAAAACCCTGCATCCAAACCTGAAAACACTGCAGCTGGCTGCCTGGAACATTGCATAAGACCAAATAACCCAGATTTATCTCAAAGGGTTAAAGACATTATCTTGGAGGCTCGCAGACCCTCAACAAGAAAAAATTATTCAGCAAAATGGAAAAGATATCTCATTTGGAGTACTGCAAAAGGAGAAAATGTGTCACTGGTAAACATGGCTAACATCCTGGAATACTTGGCAGAGCTCTTCCACAATGGCCTGTCCTATTCTTCCATTAAGATTCATGCATCAGCTATTTCAGCAGAATACAACTTGGATCCTCCAGTCTTCTCACATCCTCTGCTCAGGCAGTTTCTGAGAGGAATTAAAAATGTAAAACCACCTAGGAAGCCACCATTGCCAGCATGGGACTTGAACTTTGTGCTAGAAAAGTTGACACTCCCTCCTTTCGAGCCAGCAGCAACAGCAGAACTACAGTACTTATGGAAAACTGCTTTCCTGCTTGCAATCACTTCAGCAAGAAGGGTTTCGGAACTACAGGCATTAATGGCAGTACAGCCCTTCCTGATCTTCCATCAAGATAGAGTGTCCATGAGAACTAATCCAACTTTTATGCCAAAGGTGGTCTCCAGGGTATCTTTAAACCAGGCTATCCACCTGCCTACATTCTTCCCCAACCCACAGAACAGGGCAGAAAGACTGTTGCATACCTTGGATGTACATAGACAATTACGTTACTACCTGGACAGGACCAAGAACAATAGAAAAACTGACCAGCTACGGGTAGCATATGCAACAGGAATGGCAGGAAAAGCAATTTCAAAACAGACAATCTCTAAGTGGATAGGAAATTGCATTAGATTTTGTTACTCTTACCATGGGAAGAAAACTCCAGAAAACATCAGACCTCACTCTACAAGGGCTACAGCCACTACCACAGCTTTTTTACGAGGAGTGGCTACCAAAGACATTTTAGAGGCTGCTACTTGGAGCTCCGTGCATACATTTGCCAAGCATTATAATTTACCCTTATACTCCAGATCCTGAGCAGGTTTTGCCACTGCTGTTTTGCAAGGGATCTTAACTACACCATAATCTTATTACTCCTCCTCCCCCAGTTTGGCTATGGTATTCTACCCATTTGTAAGGACTGCAGATGCATCCTTGAAGGACATAGTACAGTTTTGTACCTACCATAAATGTAGATGTCTGATAGGCATGCATCTGCAGTCAGGATTACCCTCACTCCTTCCCCTCTGAGGTACTCCTAGGGTATTTTCCCATCTTCTAGCTAGCTGGGGGAATCTATTATGGTGTATTTGTTTGTATATATGTATATACATGTTTATTTTTATTTTCTCTCTCTTATTTGGAAACTATTGCAATTATCCAAATTTAGCCTTCCTAGAGGGCACCTGGCATCTGGGGCAAGAAACACCGAGGAAGATGGCGTCGGCTGATGCCTTTATACCCGAAGAACTGCAGCTATGACGTCGGGTAAAGTGCGACATCAGCCGAGGCCAGACCCAGACTTTGGAATCCGGCCGACCGAAGGGCTGCCTGACGACAGGACAACCCATTTGTAAGGACTGCAGATGCATGCCTATTGGACATCTACATTTATGGTAGGTACAAAACTGTACTTTCTGAGGGAGTGAACGTATGCCCAGACTCGGGGAAGTTGAGCTAGGCACAGGACTTTCAATAGATGAAATCCCAATAATAAGAATTACTGCAACACTGATCTGCTACTATCAGAAGCTCTTACACAATTTGTACTTTGTATCTGTATTGCAGTCCTTCCCACTTTTCTTCCTTCATCTTGGGGGTGGTACCTTTGTTGATGGGTGGATGGCCCTGTGTAGTTCTGTTTGGACTGAGTGATTGGTACAATGACATACAACACATTTGGATCTACTGAGGTACCTGTTGCAAATTGTTACCTGCTAATGGTGGTCTTGGTGAGCTCTTTTGTCTTCCCAACTTGCTGCTTCATTTCTGCTCCATGAAATATACTGAGCCCCATCTTGCATTAATAACTGTTGTAGAGCTGATGCCTTTTCTGTGAAAATATGCTTTAGGGCCGACTTCACTGAGGCAAAATTAAGTTTATCATTTGCCCTTAATGCTCATTAGCTGTCTCTTTCATTTAAGCATGTGGTATTTAACAGGTTAAAAGCAAGTCCTGCATATTGGAGCACCATATTTTATTTATGCATATAACTACGTCTTTATTCAAAATCAATAATGTAGTAAGCCATAGAAACTCCACTGCCTCTGATAACCTGATCAGAATTGGTGTATGTTTCATAAATTTGATGTTTCCTCTCAAGCATACCATCAAGTCTTGTTATTAAGGTGGACATCCCTTCATCTTTGTTCAGATCCTGTGGTAAAATTTATATATGCAGTGTTTTTCACTCTTCCAGTAAGCGCCACAACAGCTACAAGGATATGTTTTCATTTTTTCATCTCTGGAACCCAAACTCCAAATCATAGTCGTACATTTTCCTGCTTTCAGAGTGCTGATTTTCATTAAACACTAGCAGGATTCGATATTTGGAAACCATCCTTAGTTCCCAGGGGAAAAATTGATCAAAGAAGTTGAGTTTTGACACGCACAATTTATTTTATTTGAACACCCAATTTTGCATGCACCACCAATGAGATACGCACACATTTCAGTCAACTCTTCTGCAAAAACACAGACAGGACTTGTATATAATAGGACTCAGATACTTCAAAGTTGTTAATGTGGAGAAGTTGGAAGAAAATGAGGTGTAGAGAAAGATAAATTTAAGTAAACATTAGTTTTCTGGCAATGAAAACTGGGCAGAGAGTTGTTGGATAATGTGCAGAGGCCTGTAAATGCAGCTGAAAGGGGATGCATTACTGTAAGATTGGGGGGGATATGACAGTTATGTAGTAATGGAAGTCTTCAGTTTCTCTAAAGCAGGCTAGATTGTCTTGACAGTTTGGTGTAGAGGAATGCATGAACAAGAAGACTTTGACTGCAGTTATTGACCTGAACTATGTACAGTGAGGAAGAAGAAGAAACTAGACTGCAGGTATTGACCTGAACTATGTACAGTGCAGAAGAAGAAATGAGATGTCTGATGAGAGATGAAGTGGTAGAGGGAGAGGAGATGTAGGTTTATCTTACTACAATTAATTTTTATAATTGCAATAAGAGTAGCAACTGGGACATTTGCTTGACAGTGTAGCAGTGCTGATTACAAATAATATCAGAAAAAGGGAAAACATGAGGAGAGTAGTTTATCAGTATAAATGAACTGTGAGAAGTTTAGCCTGTAGGTATGTGCATATGTGGGGCTTTGTAGGGAGAGAAAAGCAGAACAAATGAAAAGACCACTGGGGCTGAGACAGGAGTCAGGCAAACCTACACAGACTGAGGAAAGGACCTCCAGGACAGAGAAGTGGAAAAGGGGACCTACACATAGAAGAAACATATAGGAGAAACCATACAAGGAATTAAGGAAGGCAGCTTGAGGGAGAGGGGGATGGGGAGTCAGAAAAGCCAAGGTGCAATTCCAAGTGTCACTGGAGAAGAGGATCAGAAAGGGATTAAAACAGTCTAAAGGTAATCTTAAAGTACCTGGAATGGAGATAGCAGAAAGGGGAGAAGGTAAAGCATATTAAGGTAAATCTCATTTTATGAAAGTGAAGAAAAGAATTTCTGACATAAGTAGGAGAAATAGAGATAGGTAGTAGGGGCTGATAAGCTGATATGGCTGTAGGACATGAAAGGGTTGCATAGTGCTGATGGTAAAGAATAAGAAAAGGGGACTGGACAGAATACACCCCCCTCCCCCCAATCACACTGCAGCATTTGGCTAGTTTGCTTATTGAGTTTCAAACTTGGAATTTTAAGCAGATCCTTTCAGTATAAAGTTGTACAAGTGGACTGAAGAAATGCCACAGAAGTTGACCATACACATAAGTGGGGATCAAAACATTTCTGGGAATCATGAGTTGATGTCCTAGGTGAAGATGATTTTGCAGATCAAGAAGGAAAGGCTGATCAGCTTTTTGGACAACTGTAACTTTTGGAACAGAAGCCGTCATGATTTTTTGAGCAGAAAATACCATACTGTTAATCTTATTTCTGTGACTAGGTGGCAGGGGAGTTGGACCGAGAAAATCTAACGGACACTGTATATCTGATGTCATTAAATTCATCTTGGTCTTGTGGGAGGTTAGAGGGTGGTAGTAGCAAGAAATTGAATAATTGCATAGTGAAATGGAGTTGAGGGTATAGCACAGAGAATAATACTGAGTGAAGAGATGTGTTGATGAAAAACACTGGTTAGCTGCCTCGGGAGTATATTCTGGAACCTGCTTTCTTTGATGTATATACTGTACAAGAATGGGTGAGAGAACGAGAGAGAGAGCGACTGATCATCAGCATGCCTTTCAGACCATGTGATAAATGTTCTTTTTTACAGGTATGTAAGTTAAGTGCGTTAAATTCTTAAAGCTATACGGTATATATTTAAATATCCCTTTTTAAGCCACAAGATTCTCACTTTTAATATACAAGGTGGTGAACTTTGTGCATGATGAAATTTTGACTATCTTATACATTATTGCTGGCTTCTTGGTGGAGATGGAAGCTACCCTGAATATGACCTACATTTGATTTATTGTCTGGGCATAAGAGCCGGCCCAAGAGGGGTGGAGTGCTGTGATGTGTCCGCTTGCCACTCATGAGCAGGTGCTAAGATGAGGGACATGTACTTCTGGGGCATACATCCTCCTAGAAAACAAGTGAACAAATGAGGAGACTTCCACTTGCAAGAGAAGTGGTAGTTTCTTGTGGGTTTACATCATCATGGAAGTGAATGGCATCACCACAGTAAACTGAGTGCTAATTGAGAATGTGGAAAAAGAAATTCAGCTAGGGCTTGGAGGGGGACCACCCCCACTCGCATTTGACATGCTTCAGTGGTCGTTAGGTGCAGGGGATCAGAAAAAGAAAAAAAAATGCATTTAGAAAGAGCTTTGCTTGAAAGCTTTGCATTGTGCTGTTTATTTATTTATTTTATTTGACATTTGTTGACCGGAATAGTCCGTCTGGGGCAAAGCCCTTTTTCAGCAGAGGCCCGAGGAGAAAAACTCCAACAGTATAGCTATAACTGAGATGCATATTACAATGTGTATAATACAATAGGAATAGTAATATATAAGACAACAATAAAGAAAGCTAGACTTATGTTTAATATAGTTACACAGATAAACATATTGAATGCACAGATGTAGAAAATGGGGCTATATATTGATCAGTTACAAATAGTAGACAACAGGAGGAGTGGATGTTAGTAGTAGGTTAAGAAATAGTACAGTTGAAGTCAGGAACAGAGAGGAGAAGTAGAAGAGTAGAGTCAGGTGCTTATTAGGTAGAAGAAGCAGGTTAATTGGATAAAGAAAACAGAGTAAAAGAAGGTAATTAGAGTAGGGAAGAAAAGAGGAATGAAGAGGAGGAGGAGAGATGGAGAAACAACTGGATTCAGGTGGGGTGGTTACAGTGACATATCCAGGTGTGGTTTAGGTATTCTTTGAGAGAGGGTTGGGGGATTTGCTTTAGGATTTCATAATAGTGCACTGTGTTGCCATTTATTAACTTTATAATTATTATTTGGTAATTTTAGTCATATGTCTACAACAATTAGCTATTAAACAAACATGTTGCCTTATCAGCCATTTTTGGAGCATAACATACCAAAAGATAACCTTTTCTGAACATTAGGCTAACAGAAGCACACTTGCACATGTTACTGTGTCAAAATAAACTAGTTTGTTTGTCACTTCCATCCTGTAAATTTAGGAGTAATGTTCCGTACCAACAATGATTTGTAAAGATTTTCCAGCTAGACTTTCACATGTTCAGCATATTAAAGATGCAGGGTACATTGGTTCATAAGTAGGTACTAGGCTACCTGCCCAAGGGCATCTATAAGCCTAGCCAGGGTGTGTCGGCTTTCGCTACCCCATTGATTAATTAACCAATTTTCTGTCAGGCAGAGCCATTGAAGTGATCCCAGGGGTGTATTTTCTGTTACCCGTCCACTCGTCAAGGTTTCTCATGAAGAGTGTTAGCGAGGAGCTCTGCCTAATGTAGTTTGGAATTTTGTTACAAAGCACGGGAGTCTCTGTGACAGGAATCTATCCCTCAAGCATGTTCTATTTATTGTTGCGGTGAGGTTTAGCTCACTGGAGTGTGTGGTTCGCAGTGACTTGGATTTCTTTAGGTGGAGCATGTCCATCAATTCCAAGTTGGACATGGCTTTGTAAGTCAGGCAGAGATCACCTCTGAGTAAGCGATATGGCACTGAGTGCAGCCGGAGTTATTTCAGTCGGGCTGCATAGGACATATGTTTGAGGCCAGTAATCCTCTTGGTGAGGTACTTTTGTGGTCTTTCCAGCTGTTAGAAGAGTCTTGTGAGGTACATCCCAAATGGGGCATTGTACTATATGATGGGTCTGATGAGTGACTAGTAGAGGGGCACTATAACCTCTTTATTTCTAGATGCGAACCCGTTAGTAATTAGATGGGCCACATAGAAGGATTTCCTAACTACTTTGACAATATGATTGTCAAAAGAGAGATTACTGTCTACCTGGGTCCTCAGATCTCTTATTACCACTTCTGTATTAAGGGGGCTGCCACCTATGTGGTAATTCGTGAGCATTTTGTTTTTGCCAAACGGGATGACTATGCATTTTTTGGCATTTAGCTTGAGACCATGACTTTGACACCAGGTGTCCATCTCAGTAAGGCCCTTTTGGAGGATGTCCATGTCAGCTGGAGAGTCAGTTATGGCTCCCAGTTTGCAGTCATTGGCGAACTTGATTAGCTATAGTCCTCCTGCATTTGCCTGTACTTCTGAGAAGTATATGAAAAGTAGTAAGGGTCCCAGGACCGAGCCTTGCAGGACACCACTTATGACTGGTTTAGAGTCTGACCTGGAGAACGCTATTCTTACCGTGTGAGTTCTGCCTGTAAGCCATTTGGCAACCCATCTCATGATGTAGGGGTTTATGCTCAGACTAGTGAGTTTTTCTGTAATAACTGAATGGGGAATGGTGTCGAAAGCCTTGGCGAGGTCAAGGTAGCCTGTGTGAACCACCTTTCCCTCATCTATGGCCTTGGTGACCGTCTCGAAGACGTCAACCAGGTTTAGTAGGCATGATCTGCCCTTAACAAAGCCGAACTGGGTCGGGTCAAGTGTTTGGAGATTCCCAATGTCTTTGTTAATGAGTTCCATGATGATGCATTCCCTAGCCTTGCAGACCAGGCTAGTCAGACTTATGGGGCGATAGTTACCAGGGTCAGTTGTGGCCCCTCCTTTGTGGAGTGGAATAAATGTGCACCATTCTATGGGCATGTAGCCTGTGGAGAGGCTGAGGCTGAACAGCATGTTTAGGTGGGGGGGTTAGTTCGTTCTATAGTTCGTGCAAGACACAGCCTGGGACACCATCTGGCCCCACTGACACTGTGTTTTTGGCTTTTGAAAGGGCTGTTTTCACCTGTGCGCCTGTGATTTCTGGGACAGTACACTTTTCCGGTATTGTTGTGGGCCCTTTTGGAGGTGAGGGGGGGGGGGTGAAATTTGCACTGAATTTATCTGCCAGGATGTTGGCAATATCAGTAGATTCAGTATATTTTGTGCTATTTTGCACTAGTTCAGTGCATATCTGCGAGTTGCCACTTAGATTCTTAACATAGCTTAAAGAAGGCTTTGTGGTTATCTTTTGAATCCTTGGCTATTTTTCTTTTGATGTTAGCCTTGGATGATTTTATGAAGGACCTTAGTTTCTTGCTGAAACTGATCAGGGATATCTTTCCTTCTTGGGATTTGCTTTTTTCTGAACTAGTTTCCTCCTACTATTGTATAGCCTGTTTATGGCAGGGGTCCACCAGACTGGTTTCCTTCTCTTAGAGGAGTGAGTCTTGGTTTTGCAAGGGATGGCACGATCCATGCATCCTTGTAGGTGCTCATAGAGTGCATTTGTAAAGGTTTCTGCATCTTGGGCAGCATTATCCTTTAGTGTGGGGGCTGTGAAACGTGCCACCTCTGTCATAAGTAAAGTGAAGTTTGCTTTAGAAAAGTTTTTTATTGTGGTGTCCTTAGTTGGGGGTGGTGGTGGGGTGTGGACATCCAGAGTGATTAGTTTATGGTCTGATCTAACCAGTGACGGGTTTACCTCTGGTGTGGAACACCTGTCACCCATGTTTGTGAAGACCAGGTCCAATATGTTTTCACTTCTGGTAGGGGAGTTTACCAGCTGATCCAGGGCATTTGAGTTGATGAATTCCAGGAAGCGGTGGGCCTGGGAGTTTGTACTCTAGTAGTTTTCCCAGTTAATGGTGGGGTAATTGAAATCGCCCAGTATCAGGGTGTTCGGGAGGACCTTCATGTTTTCCAATTTCTCCAGAATGGTGTCGTGATGGTCCTGGGTCATGGAGGGTGATCTGTAGCAGGCCACAATTTGCATTGCAGATTTGCCCGATGTTATTTTCACATGGATGATCTCAGAGGTGTCATGCTGCACCACTAACCTGGAGGTGTAGGTATCCTTGATGAATATGGATACACCCCCTCCTTTTGTGTTTCGGTCTGTGTTCTGTGGCCAAAACATGTGGTATGAGTTGTAGTGCTGGGGTTCTCTCTGGAGCCTTGAACCAGGTTTCAGTTACTGCACAGATGTCGGCGTTCTCCATACTGAGGAGTGCTTCAAGCATGTGCATTTTGAAATTTAAACTCCTGGCGTTGAGTAGCATAACATCATTCTGAGAAAAGTAATTAGTGTGATTTACAGATTTTTTGTGCAGTTTCTGCACATTCAGAGATTAATGTAAGCTTTGAATTTTGTCAGGTGTCACTTGATTTATACCACTGTGTTGGCACATTTTAGGGGCATTTTCCTAACTGAAACTGTTTTAATACTACTGCATATGCTGAACAGGGATATGTTAGCAGGAAGCTAATAAGGAGACGTTTTATAACACTTTTGAGAATTGTTTGGGTTTTGTTCAGAAAATAAAAAATACATTTGCTCATTTAACCCTTAAATTGGGGATGACTATCTTGGCAGCTGATAGTAACAGCAGTATACAGGGTGCTGAGATAACTTGTTGTATTTGATTTGCCATACACTTACGTGTAAGATAGTTAAGGTTTTAACCAAACTACACTAATTCAGAAAAAACGGGCTGTTATATTGCTGTTCTGTGCATCGTGTGCAAAGGTAAAAACCAAAATGTATAGCTGTTTAAAAAAGGACATTGATG